>NW_023618196.1:0-27218 GCF_015220075.1 Falco rusticolus | reverse complement strand
AAACATCAACTTGAGTTGCTGTTTTAAAAATTTTAATATAGAATTGTTCCTGATAAAGCTGATTTACTTCCATTTGTAAAAATTGCTTTACTGAAGACATTCCAAAACACAATTGTGTGTACACATATAAATCAGCAGTCACACACAGCATGTGTTTAAAATATCCCTCTTCACCTCCACAAAGCAATCTGAAGGGGGAACAAAAGTTTAATTCAAATATATTACTTGCAATCTTGAAAAAGGTTAGTACCCTGTAAAAATCTGAGTCACTGCAGTACAATTTTTCTTTCTTTACTGTAGAAAAATTTCACTTGCAAATTTTATATCCGAGTTTGAATTGCAACACTTGTTCAGCATACTGCAATACATCTTCAGGTTACATAAAAACAACAAAAAAGCAGACATCACTTTTATGCTTAAATGATTTAGTTCTACATGTAAAGTCATTATACAAAACCTTAATCCATGAAAAATTTTCCTCAGAAGGTTTTTTGTTTTGTTTCTTTTGTTTTAACACTTTTTTATTAGCAGTAAACACAAGACAATCCTGTGAAGTGTAACAAGGAACTTAAATGTATTTACATTTTAAATGTGTTTAAATGCTAGAAGCATTCTGAAGACATTGTATAGAAAGAAACTTAAAATACAAAGGAAGACTAAGTAGAAAACTGTTCTAAGCAGAGACAGGAGTAAACAGGAACACTCTCATACTTTACATCTTGGACATTAATGTTGCCTCTTTATTATAAGTGGCACATGTTCAAGGTGCTTTTCAGTGAATGTGTCACTTGCAAATTGTCATGGAAAACCAGTATGCAGGAAGAACCACAAAGATCCATTTGTTTTGTACCTAATTTACTTTAACCTTCCTACCCACAATACTTCAGGATCTTTATACTTTAAAAGCACCTTCTACCACCCCTCTTCTACTTTAAATAGCTTTTGAAGATCCTCAAACAATTTTGGGACAGGCCATAAAAAGACAGATCATATCATGTTTAAATATACGTAATGAAAAATACAGAAGCAAGTTTGTCGATATTTCTGAGAACTAAGCACAGTATTTCTCTGCTTTAAAACCTAAATCTTGCTGTTAATTTCTAGACACAACATAGCAGCACATGCTTTTAATTTTAACTTCTAAAACCAGATCAGGTAACTCTCATACTAGAACATTTAACTTGCAACATTCCTGAGGCAGGGAAGGGAAAGCTAAGAATGGCACAGAAAGGGACAGATCTTTAGGTGACTAGTCAGAGAAACAGATACGCTGTTGTAAAACTACTATCCACTTACTCCTGGAGTGTGTTACTGATAATAGTATCAACTCCTTCACAAGAAGGAAAAGATGAGTAACAGACAATTAGAACTACTGTACAGCTACAGGTTTTGTTGGAAATGTCTGTATTAGGGTATAAAATTAAGAGGTAAAAAAAATATCTACCTATAATGTGAGCATTGGTGTGGAGTAGAAAGACAAGTAACAAGTGGCGCCATAAACAAGCTCAAAAAACCTGTATGATTTGCCTTCTCCTAAAGCTTGATGGTAAGGCCAATAATTCTTTAAATATAAAAATGAGCCTAAGTGTAGATTTAATCCAACATTAAGGAATAAATCTTGCTTGAATAAAGAAGCCATGCAATGTAAATAAACAAAGCTAAGTGCCTATTAATTGAGTAATACTAATAAACCTCCATTTCGGAAAGCTTACTAACCAATCCATCAGTATAACCATTTTTACGTTGGAGCTTTTTACATAGTTTTTATTTATACTGCAAGAGTATAAATAAACCCCGGTTAAGGCCTTACCATGCTAGATGCTATTCAGCAATGCAGACATGCACAATTCCTACCCCGAGAAGCACTGACGATTAAAAAGGTCCTTTAAAGAAATATGGTACTTTCATTGTCATGATTACTTTAGTATTTCTCTATACTGCAAAATTGTTTTAAAAAAAATCACAACAGAAAATAAAAAAGGCTGGTGTTAAAAAAATCCTATTCTAAAAAAATCCTGTATTTCTATAACCCAATCTCCATCAACCCCGAGACTGAAAAAAAGACTAGGCTTTGAACCTAGGATTATTTGTAAATTCCTACTAAACTCTTCCAGCATTTATGCCATTTTCACCAAAGCTCGCTATACTAGCTTCCTATTCCATGTAAACTAATTAAAAATAAGCATATGAATCTTATTAATATTATGCAGTACAACCCTGCAGAAGTGTTGCTGGGTATGTACAGCGTATATCAAAATTTGGTATTCTGCTTTAGTATCATCACTTATAAGCCTGCATTATTTTTACTATTATACATGAAGGCAGCTGATACAGAAAATAGAGCTGTGACAGCATGAAAAAACCTTCATTTAAATAAGAATAATTTCTTCTGATAGCATTTTTCCTGGTGGACAAACAGTGACTAATATAATACTTCAATATCATCCATATCACCTTAAAAAGATACCTCTTAAAATTCCACCTTTCAGGAAAGAATATGGGTTCCAGTTACCACAGGGGGAAAAAAAAGAGGAAACTGATAACATGCTAATTTAAACAAAAAACAGTATCAGAATTCCACAAAATTTTGTGCATCTTATTTTGGAAGTACAACAGAGCTTGCTTCTTGAGAGCTTTCTAAAATTCTGTGTCTAGAGTCTAACACTCTTGCTCGACAGCTCCAGAAACACTGATGGCCAACAGGACTGAAGAAGATGGCCTTCAGGGAACTCATCTGAAGCGGCCACCCTTAGGCGGAGAGCAACCAGAGTGAGCAGAAGGAAGAAGCAAGAATTCCCAGGTGCCTGTCCTTTCTTTTCTCAGTGCCATTCTTCCTCGCTCCTCCACCAAGCCTGGGGGCTCCCCAGCCTCAGCAGTAGCAGGTTTCATCGCTGGCAGAGTCCCTGGAGCCACTGGGCACCCTGGTGTACTCCAAGTGCTGCACAGCTGAGTAGGGTCTGTTTGGGACAATTGACCTTTTGACTGGATTAGACAAACTGCACGGTCAGATGCGGTTCGTGCTGAGCAGCTGAGCAGCAAGAGGCTGCGTGGCCGGCTCTTCTCGCCAGCGCTGGTAAGTCCAATAACTAAATAAGTACACTTCAAGTTCTACAATTAACAGGTATCCAGAACTTACCCATTTCACTGGACAGTAAATTTCAGGCTGTTTTTTTAGTCACAGAACTAATTACGTAACAGAGGAACAGGTCAATGGTAACATAAACTAGCCAGATTTGGAAACGGAGTTTTAAATATTTCTATAATAGTCATTTTCAAATTATCAAAAGCATCAGAATCGTAAGATTATGAATCAGTTGCACTTCCCTTCAACAAGGATTTATGAATCATGTAATAAGTGGTAAAGTTTTTAATTCCAAAACTGGAGAGAACCAAATGAGTAAGTGCATGTATCACTTTTCACCTGAAATAATTTGATATACTTCCCCCACCTTGGTATTCATTAAATTGGGTAGTATAAAAAGGTGAAATTAGAACCATTTCACCTGTAATTCTATTGAACTGGCAAGAGGAGGTTTAAATTTAAGGTTATGTTCCCCACTCACTTTAAGCACTGAATGCTGAAAATAGATATAACCTCCCAAATACTTTGGCTTAGTCTGAAAAAACCTTAGCATTTACAAAAAGCTGATACCACCACTTGGATTGCAATTCCTCAAGTTCTTTTTCATCTCTATCCATGACAATTTCAATCTACCATCCCAGGAAAAGAGAAGTCTAATATATAATATGTAATATGTAATATGTAATATGTAATATGTAATACATAACATATAATATTATATATATATATTATATAATAATAATATATAATATATAATAATACATCATATATAATATAAAATGAAAGCATATTCTGCTCATGTGTATCAAATCACAACTACATTATAGTCAGCCATATCTAGTATTTTGTTATAAGGTCTTAAATAAAATAAAAAATGCTAAAACTATGAACAAGCATCGGCATCTTCTCAAATAATTCATTTTTCCTTGAAAGAAAGTATAATCTAATTAACACTTTTCCAGCCACCGGCAGACTAGAAAATTCATAATAAATGGAAGTCAACAATACAAAAGGCATTCATGAGCCATGTGAAGTTGTAGCCACTTTTAAAGCTGTACTAGTAAAGCTGTAGTCTCACACAATTACAAACAGACAGTTTAAGAAACAGGGCAAATAGTGTCTTCTATTAGTTTCCGACTTGCACAAGTAATGCAGGTGCATACAGAACTGATGTTGCTTTCCAGAACTTTTAAACACATACCAGAAAACAGGAAAGGTATTTACACTTAGTATTACCGGTGTACGCATAATTACAAGTGTAATTAATTTACACTGGTAAACTGTAAATAAACCATCAAGAAACAAAAAAGTTACAAAAGATTTATTATGACTTTAAAACAAATATTGTGAAAACTGATTTATTAGCAAAAGAATCTGCTTACCTCTGAATTTTTTCCTATAGATCTTCTTGTCTCTTCTTCTAGTTCCTTTTGTCTCCCAAGGTGGTTGTTCAAAATTCCTTCTTGAAGGGCTCTGGCCCTCTTTTCCTGAGAGAGCTGTCTCTGTGTTTCATCACGTTCCTCTTCAGCCTACAGTAATACAATAAAACTGCTTGCATCTTAAGAAAAAACAGAGCTAGCAATACATCTTCCCATTCTCCCTTGCATACTTGAAAACATTTTTGATTCCCCACCGTTATGATAATCCACCTATAAATAAATAAATTTAAATTTTCTTAGGAAAATTTAAGAAGGCAAAATACAGGATGTTTTGTAGTAATTCAAAAAAAGGTCAGGCTTTGCCTGAAATACAAATGAAACCTAAATTTTGAAAAAGGAAAAAAGGAATAATAAACTGCAAAGCAAAAAAAAAAAGAACAACCCAATTGTGAACCAACTGTACTCTACTGTTCTCAAAATTTGACAATTGTTATCCAGCGCCTCTTCCGTGAACAAAGCGCCTCCTTCTCTAGGCATACTGGAATACAATTGAAAAGAAGCAGAAAATAAGACAAAGAGTTTAATTCATTATTTAATATACCTGTTTCAAGAGCTTTCTCAGTGTTCTTAACTCCATTTCTAAATTCCTAGACTGTAACTCAAGTTTCTGTTTCTCCTCCATCTCTTTACAATATTGATCTTCTTTCCTTCGGAGGTCTTCTCTCCTTTTCTCACACAGCACTTCTACTCTGAGCCTCTTTTCTTCTTCTTGTTTCAAAGAACATCTGGGATTTAACGGAGTATTTGAGAAACAAAAGCACTGATATAAAAGTAGATATTCCACATGATGGACTTGCAGAGACAACTCAAACCATAAAAAATGTTAAACGTTTTCAGAGTTCATATTTTTACTGTACTTTTCAACTTTTTAAAGAATTCTAACTTCATGCCATTGTGCATGGTATCAGTTGTACAAGATACAGAAAAAAAACTTTGAGTGATTTATCAGTTATTTGTAAGTTTGTATAGGGAAACACACACCAGTGTGCACACTTCTATAATAAAATTAAAAAAATCCATCTTCATATTACAGCCATTTTGTTGAAAAAGGAGTTTGTTGTCTCATCAGATCAAAGCATCGCAAACTTTTACTATGGTTAGTATACATTTTCTTAGTATACTGAGCATTGCCTACACATTACGGATTCAGTGACCAGAAGCAATACTGGTGAATCAGCACGCCACTTATCTATGGCAGACCCAACAATTTTTCAGCAAGCCTTCTGTAAGTCTAAAACAACTGCTGACCACAGGCAGAACAAGCAGCTTCTGTTTACTCCAGAAGGATGTCAGTGTTCAAAACCAGATTCAGAAATGCATGGGGTTTAAGCTGAATACGATTAAAAACAGTTTTAAACCTCAGTTGGATCTACCTCTGGGAGAAACTACAGCAATTCCATTTTGAAGCTGACTTACAAGGAAAGCCTTATGGAAGGTCAGCTTCTTTACCAACTGAAACAATCAGCAATAAGCACTGACATGGTAAAAAACGGTCCATGGTGTGCCCACGGTACCCAAACAAGCAAGCAGCTTTGTGTTTGATCATTATTTTGACTATTTTTTCCCATATACTCGCAACAGTGAACAAAAAAATAAATTAAAAAAAATCGTCAACGTAAGGGAAGAACTGCCAATTGAAAGCCTGCTTTAGAAATTCTGCAAAACAAGAATCAACCACCACTAAAATTACTTGAAAGACTGACAGAAGCATTTGTATTTGAATGGTGTATATTGCAAGGAAAAAGCTTTACATGTAATTTCTAGTGTAATTTCGCAAAAAGTTGCGAATTAAAAGTAAATTTAACGCTGCTTGGAGAATTCACTTAGAATGAAAATACTACTTCTTTATACTTGACAGATGCTTGAGGATTTTGAACACCTGCTGAAGTCAAACCCAGGCCAAGCTGGGACCGGCCTCGTCTTCCTCGTACTCCCCTCCCCCGCGCTGGGAGGCCCAACTCCCCCAGGCCCAGCTCCCGCAGCCTCCCCTCACAGGGCTGGTGCTCCTGCCCCCGCGCCAGCCCGGCATCTCCCTGCCGACCTCACACGGGCTGGGCAAGATCTCCTGGGCTGGGCGGCCAAAAACCGGACCCCGGGCTCGAGACACAGCTCAGCAAGCCCTGAGGAGGGGTGGGCACTCACTGCCCCCAGTGCCCTGGCACTGCTGCCCCCCAGACAGCCCAGGCCGCTGCGGGCCGCCCCAGCTGCCAGCTCACGGTGGCTCCTGCTGAGCTCGCTCTCTGCCTGGGCCGCCTGGCCCTGCTGGGCCAGCTCCCCAGCCACGCCATCCCACCGGGGATCACCACGAGGAGATCTCCCCTCCCAGGCCAGGGCTCTGCAGTTGTCCTTGCTCAACTGCCTACGGTGCCTGCTGGCCACCCCTGTCGGACGTGATGTCAACAGCGATGAGAAACCTCACACCTCCGGGTCTAGCTCAGGAGTGTGGGGAAAGGGGCAATCCCAAACTTGACCCTTCCAACAAACAAACAGGTAAGCAAACAAATGCTCTAAGCTCTGGTTTGACTTGCACTGGGTGGAGTTACCAGAAATCCTAGTATTATAGGCCAACTGAAGCTGCAAGGACAAAATGAAAAAAAAACCAACACCCAACCATCTCTCAAATCTCTCTTATAAATCTGATTTCCCTGTACACACTCTCTTGCTCTTTTCTTGCTAGAAAACAAAGTTAGAACAACATCCAGAAGACTGTACATGGAGCTGGTATCCGGACGTTTTTCCCCTCTCACATTATGTACTTCATAGCATAACTGGCCCACGGGATTCAAAAAACCCAAACCCAAAAGCCTGGAAACTTCTCATCCTGTTGCCTGCACCATCAGTGTCTTTCGGAACAAAACCACTACCAAGATAATACATTATCAGACCACAATTTACATACTTAAGGCTTTGGATATCCCTTTTCCATTCTGCTTCTTGGTGAGCCAACACGGATTTCAAATCTTGAGTCTTCTCCGCTCTGAACTGTGACTCCTCCCTTTCGTCTTCCAATTTCCTTACTTCTCTTGAGAGCGCTTTATACTGATTTTTCTGACGTTCTATTCTCCGTTCATATTCAAGAAGTATGTTTTGCATTTTCAACAAAGTAGCAGAACCTGTTTTGAGACAGAAAAGACACAAAGCTGCACAAATACTGCCCAATGTATAAGCTGTTCAGTGCTTTGCTGTATTAGGTGCAGGTGGCAGGTTAGTGGGAAGGTCCCTGTGAGAAGCCAGGGGTCGCCCCGTGCTGGACATGGACGGTTTCAATGGACCCACCGCAGGGCACAGCTGAGCCTCTCAGCCGTGCTGGCAGCTCCTCAGGAAAAACAAATGTAGGAAAGGGCGAAACCACCACACGGGCAGAGAAGGGGAAAAGCATGTGAAAACCAGCCCTGCAAACGAACACCCAGGTCAGCGAAGGAGGAGGGAGAGGTGCTGCTCCAGGTGCCAGAGCAGAGATTCCCCTGCAGCCCCGGAGAGAACCATGCTGGAGCAGATACCCACAGCGCAGTGCTGCGGAGGACCCCGTGCCAGAGCAGGCGGATCCTTCCCGAAGGACCTGCGACCCATGGAGGGCCCAGGCTGGAGGAGATTTTCCCCAAAGGACTGCAGCCTGGGGGAGGACTCACACTGGAGCAGGGAAAAGGGACGAGGAAGGAGCAGCAGAGAAACTGCTACGTCCCGACTGCCGACCGCAGCCTCCCCGCGCTGCCTGGGGAGGTGGCAGGGAAGGAGCGCGGCAGAGCTTGAGCAGGGGGGGTGCCGACGTGTCCTTCTCAGGTTTGGGGTCTTTGTTTCTCACTATCCAAATGTATTTTAATCGGTGGAGTCTGTTTTGCCAGTGACAGTCCCTGGGAAGTGACAGCCCTGCCTTCACACTGACCCACAAGCTTTTTCACCCCATTTTGTCAAGGACGGGCAGTGGCAGCACTGGGGGGGGAGTTTGGCCTTCGGCCAAGGTTAACACTTGCCTAATGAAATTTTAGCATAGTTTAAGAGCCCTAGTAAGTGATGCTTATGTTTATATAATGCCTTGTGCATATATGCAAGCATCTTATGACAGTTGAAATTTGTTATATATATGTACTTACTATTTTTAAGCAAAGCCATTATTTTGCTGTACTCTTTGTCATTAGCTGTTGAGGGGTGTGCTGGTTGTGGCTGGGATAGTGTTAATTTTCTTCGCAGTCGCTGGTACGGGGCCATGTTTTGCAGTTGTGCCGCAAACAGGGTTGGTAGCACGGGGATGTGTTCGTTACGGCCCAGCAGCGCTCACACAGAGCCAAGGCCTTTCCTGCTCCTCACCCCACCCCACCAGCGAGCAGGCTGGGGGTACGCAAGGAGCCGGGCCGGGACACAGGCTGGGACAGCTGACCCCAGCTGACCCAAGGGATGTGCCATGCCATGCGGCATCATGCTCAGCATATAAAGCTGGGGGAGGACGAAGGAAGGGAGGGACATCCAGAGTGATGGCACTTTGTCTTCCCAAGTATTTGTTATGCGTGACGGAGCCCTGCTGTCCTGGAGATGGCTGAACACCCGCCTGCCCATGGGACGTGCTGGATGAATTCCTTGCTTTGCTTTGCTTGCGTGCGTGGCTTTTGCTATTAACCTGTTTTCATGCCGACCCATGAGTTTTCTCACTTTTCCCTTTCCGATGCTCTCCCCCACCCCACTGGGGTGGAACAAGTGAGTGGCTGTGTGGTGCTTAGGTGTTTAGGTGTGGCTGGGCGTAAACCACATCAAGGGGATATAAAGAAGAAAAAGCTCTTGCTGACTTTTGATGACCGCATTAGAAGGAGCTGAACTGTACTTTGCAAGAAACTGCTTCTCCAGCTCTGACTAGACAGAGAACCAATGATAACGTAAGGCACATCGGCTGGTAATGCAGGCAACATCTCAGGTCAGGTGACAGTTTCACAGCTTTTGAGGGGGATCTCTAGTCACAAAGAGATACTATATCAAAATATGAAATTAAAATACTTAGGAGCGCATACAAAGAAATCATGTTTTAAGGGGAACTTGTAACAGCTGAAGACAGAGACTTGAAAACATACCCATATGAACCACACCAAGCTCTTCCAACAGCAGCATAGTCTCCTTGTAGGTTGAAGCTTCCAACCGGACATCCTCTGAAGTTGGGTCAGATGAGTGAGTTAAACCAGGGCCATCAGTTACTTCCATTGGTATGCTGACCTACAAAAAATACAGTACTTTCTGTAATTCCACTGTCTAGTATTACAGACCATTACAAATGCATGAATGATTCATTCTCTCCTTCACAGCCCACAGATTTGTCTCAAATACAATAAAGCTGCATACCAGCAGCAATTTGTACATCTGGTTGATCACTACATAAACACTGCTCCCATCTACGTGATTAAAAGCTGATAGAGACTGTTTACCAAGAAACTAGTTTTACAGTACCTCGTTCCTTTCACTCCTGGGTGTTGCTGCAGGTCTAGAAAACAGAAATATATTTCAGTACTGAAATGCTTACTTTGCATTATGAATAATACCTACAGTAGCTTTGAAAACTTAATTGCAGAACTGAATTAAACTAAAATCTGGTATAGTAACTTTGCTAGATATAGTTCAAGACTGAAACAATTATTGTGTACTATTAATGTCTACTGGAAGGCTAATTTTTCCGCAAGATATTAAGCAAATAGTTGAAATAACTGTTCCCTAAACTTCACGCAAAGTGACAGAAATCTTACAGCTACAGACATGTAGCTATACGGTTACGTGCATTCCCTGTTTAATACCAGGGGTTTAGCTCTCTTCAGTACCGAGAATCCTTCTCCTACAGGTCAAAGAACTGTAATTTTGGATTCTCTGGTGTCCTGGGTCTGGCTGGGATGCAGTTTATTTTCTTCACAGCAGCCCACACAGGGCTGTGTGTTAGACTTCTGACCAAAACAGTGTTGATAACACACCAGATTTTTAGCTAGGGCTGAACAGTGTCAACAACTTGCTCTTTCTCACTTTGCCACAACCCACACAAGTAAGTTCAGGGTGGGCAAGAAGTCAGGAGGGTACGCAGCTGCAAGAGAAAAGGTGGAGTGGGGAGCAGGGCAAAAAATCCTGAGATACCTGCCGTGAAAAAAACTGAGATACCTCACCCTTTTTAAACACATGAAATACTTCTATGCCTGTGCACACACACTCATGTAATGAATCAGAATTTGTGCACGTGACCTTATTGTTAACTTGGCCAGCATGTTCAAAAGCACTCTAAACAAAAGTGAACTGTTTGTCAACACAAAGCGCATCAGGTAGTCACAGGAAAGAACAGAAAGAACAAGAAAGAACATCAGGCGGTCACATGAAAGAACAAGAATCTTCATATGCATCAGGTTTACAAAAAACCTAAACACACAACAAAAACCCAAACTTGCCTCTAGCTCTCAGGCCAATTTTTATCATTAAGTAAGTTTTATTTTCAACATTCCTTACATGCATACCTTCCTTCATCCTCAGATGTTTCACTGGAAGTGCTCTCATCCGGTACTTGACCATGATTGCCACTGGAAGAGCTCATCTGCTGATGAGCCCTCTGCTTTGAAGGCTGTCTTTTACCTTTCTTTGCAACTTTGGCATTCAGGGCAATTTTACTGCATTACACAGAAAGAAAGAAAGAAATCACCAAGTTACTAGGTTTATAAAAAATATTTCTGTGAAACAGACATTAAGATGATGTCCAGAAACAACTGAGACAAAAAATATCTATGATAAAATCACAGACTTGACTGTAAAGATCATGGAATATGCCCAAGTATTTAAAACCCTTCCCCTAGGAGTGCGGGGGACACGTGGAATCTGAGCTAGATCCAGGTTAAGCTGGACTATACCCAATAGCCACGTTACAGAAAGCACCTAGAGCAGAGATTCCTTTGAAGGACAGACAGAAAAAGCTCCTGCTTAGGTCTGCATAAAAATACGTGTGCCTTCTTTAGACTTTTGAGATTGGTTTGGTAATATCATCTTTTCCCCTCTCCTGACAAAGGGCATATTAACTTAATGAAAAGGAAAACACCAACTGCACGGAGATCACTAAAATCACCTAGAAAAGGGAGTAGTAGCAAACCCCAAATTCCTACTTTTCTTTTCTAGGTGGCCATTTCCTACAAAAATAACTGCTTTTTCCAGTCTTCAGTTCTGGTTTTGAAGATGCATTTTACCTCAGTGTTAACATGGAAATCACAGGAATTTAGGTGGGGGTTTTCTTTTGGTTTCCCCTTTTCTTTTTTTAGAGCAGGCCATAAATTTGAACCTCCATCGTGCGCTTCATTTTGTCAAAAAAGAATTTTTCTTCATTTTTTGAGAAGCAGTGGACTACTCACTATGGCTTTCACCACTGAGGAAACTACTTCAACTACCACAGTATCAGAAAACCTAAGACACTTACATAGTACTACAAATAAGAGCTAGAGATTATTTCCTTAGCTTACCCTTTCATTGGCACTTTAATCAATTTTGAGCTCTCCCCAGATGAAAAACTTTTTGTCTTTTTCTTCTATCGTGTTTTCATTCTCCATTTTCAAACAGTCATTCTTCCTTACAGTAATCTTTTGTTTCATTTGACGATTAGTGATGTTAATTAATTTATCCACACATTCCTGTTTTGCCACCGGCCTGCACTTTTGAACATCTTTCTTTGCTTTTTTCCTTCTTAACCTATAAAAACAAAGTTAAGCTTCACGTATTTCTAGAAGACAGAAACACCACATCCAAGATTGATTAATTCAGGGTTTACCCCTGAAATAATATAAAATGATCTTTTTTTAATTCATAGAGAAGCATTTTCACAAAATTACACTACAAAGTGTATTATGCCATTGAAAGTACTTTGAATTCACTCATGATGCAAGACATAAAAAAAATACAGCCCTTAGAAAGAAAACAATAGTGTCTCTTAAAACAGGAACAAGAAAAAAGTGAAAACATTACTGATGGACAAAGCGTTAGGAGGACTGCACAATGTTCGTTGTAACACCACCAGAAAAAAATCAAGTGGAACTGCGAACAAGGAGAGGAAAGAAAAAAAGATCTCAAACCCACAAACACAACTGGTTTCACAGGAAAGAGGAATTTTAGTGAAAGGCAATGAAGACACACCACGCAGATATCACAGCACATGAATTAGTAGTCAAGACCCTGTCCAGAAGCTATTTTCATTCTTTGATTCAGAATCAGAACTGATATAATTGTATGGATTTCTTTTTATGGCAATGAAGAGATAATTACTTGCACTGGAACCAAGTGCCACCTGCTGTTAAACTGGAACAATAATGCATTCCGTTTTGCAAAAATGGGGAAAAAAGACAACTCTCCACTGCCCTCTTTATTCACCAGTCACCTATTTCCATTAGAACAAACCCCAGTTTGTAGGAAGCATCTTCCCGTCGTGACCAATAGCTCAAGTGAACAGGAAATACTCTGCCTGGCTCCAGAAGGCTGCGGGTCTCCCCAGGCTCTTTTACACACGCTCCATCGCTGCTATCGCTTCAGCAGCGGTTTTACCTCCCAACAGAGACCTCCTTAAAAACATGTTCTGACTTTCCTGAACAGTGGATTGTATCTCACAGTTTCATTGATTTGCACAGCAGAATCCTGCAGTTTCCGTTGAAGCTAACGAAGACCGTGTGCTTTCAAACCCAAGCACATTCAGCACCTCCACCATAACTCTGAGTTAGAGCTATTGCCTAAACCACTACATGCTGCACACGCTGCCCGTGCCAGCCCTGGCTAGCCCAGCCCTGTTTTACCGATTCATCCAGGCACTTGCATCAGTGCCTCTGACTTGGTGAATTTACACATGAGAAACCAGGCATTTCTGACCAACACCCATGCTCTTTAACCGCACCGGTTATTTTTAAATTAATGACACATTACTAATTAAAGTGACCAAGACAAGTCAGAATTACAGCTTGGTTGTAGTCAAAATCACATGCGCCGCAGATTTTCCCTGAATTTCTTCACAGCATCACCTATGATTGCTGTTGTCAAATACATGACTGCTTCTTTCTTTACCTGCAGAAAGCTTGGCACAACACGTACAATAGTGTACAACATACAGCTCCAGCTGACAGTCAGACCAGAATGACCTTCCTGCAGTGCAGGCGGGCTGCATGTCTCCAGTAGCACCCACAGCCCCAGCCTGCACTGCTTTAGAGACAGCAAAGATCCGCGCTGATGAGAAACGCTCTCATGCACATGGCATTTCACCTTGTCCACGGATGTGAAACACGGGTTGCTTCGCGAAATTTAATTGTATGGTTTCGTTCCAAGGCAAAACAGACTGTCCAACAACTTTTCACTTACACTAAAAACCATAAATATTCACCTTCCATATGAACGGATACATGCCAGGATATGTACGGCTGATGAATTTTTTCGCATGTTGCTGGGGAGCAATACCTGCACGTGTTCATCTTTTTGTCCACCTCTACTGGGATTCCTTCTAGCTGGGTACGTTGCATCTCAGGGTTGTATGGAGGGGATTACCTCCAAGCAGCGGGACAGATCACCCCTGTCGCTCCTAAACTGCCTCTGCTGAGCATCTCAGTGCCTCCCACAGTGGTGGCTTGCTCAGGAAGAGGTGGCCTGTGATGGCTCCTCTCCGGTGCACATGCCCACAGGACCACCGAGCAAAGGACTATCCCACACCATCTTTCCCCTCTCTGAGAAAGAAAGCACGTACGCTATCTATGGCTGATCTCCCTTCTGAAGCAGTACAGCTCAGCTGAGACCTCAGACTGCTTTTCTGCAGCACCTGGGATTCTTACCAACACTGTCTCCGTGGACTCTACCCGGACTCAGTTTTGTGCAGAGGAGGTGTTTACTGCCGCATGCGCAACAGCAACGGCAAGGGCAGGCAGCGCAGCGATCTCCTGTTACCGAACGTGCTGCTCTGGGACTCCCAAACAGGCGGTCAGTTATAGCCCTGGCAGAGTTCTCCAGCAAAGCCACCCCCGATTTGTACCCACCTCAGCTGTACAAACACGGTGTAAACAGACGCGCAGCGGCTCTTTACCTCCAGCACTGTATGTCCCTTTCCTTCCCATGTCACCACCACCTGCAAAAGCGCTCACGGAAATGAGCAAACCCCACCCGCCAGAAAGAGGCAGGGCTTTCAAAGGGAAGGAGGGTATTCAATGGAAGCTGCAGATGTGCCCTGCCTGGAGAAGGCACCACTGGCAACCCCTCCTCTGTGAGAGCTGGGGAGATGCAGAGGGGGAGGAAGGCAGGCGTCGGGGAGTAACTAGAAGCCCTGGTTTGCTACTGCTGCAGTAGCCCTGGCTGGGGGGACAATAGAGCTCGCCATGAAATGACGATCAACCAAAATATTTCAGAGGCGCACAGCAGGGAGCACAAGCTGCTGGGCATCAGCAAAGGGCTGTGCTCAGCTTTTCTGCGGCACGTTGTCACAGGCAAGGTGAACACGAAGCACAGGGAGGATCTGCAGTTCTACCTGCCTTGCAGGGGCTTGGCCTGAGCTCCCCCTTTGCAAACCAAGTCACCCTCCCGCCACACCGCACAATCTCTGCTTAATGTATATCATTAAGCAGACAGCGGCACAGTGGCATTGGGAACACAGGCTGGGTGCGGCGAAGATGGCAAGATCAGAGGAGGTCCGGGAGGCCCACCAGTGGCAAGGCCTCTGCAGGTCAGCACGTGCGTGACGCAAGTAAAAGCACCGGTGCTGCTGGCAGGGTTTCTGTGCCAGCTTCCCTGGGCAGGAGGGATGTGGCTTCAGGGCAGCAGGGACAAGGGGAAGAGCGCGATCTCAAAACACAGGTGACGCTCACCAAAAACAAGTGCAAAGGCAAATCGCTGCGGGAGCACCACAAGGCTCTTCAGGAGCATGTGGCCATCTCGTCAGTGAAGACGGAGATTCAGAAAGCCCAGCCCAGCAGGACAGGCAGTCATGCAAGCGCAGCGGCTCGTGTCCCCAAGAAGAACTGGGCAAGGGCAGCAAGGCCACGGAACAGCCCAGGGTCCCTGCCAAAGGAAAAAGACTGGGGAGAAGACAATGAGCTGCCCCAAGGAGAGGGCATCACCATTCACAGCATCTGGGTCAACCCCTCATTCCTGGAGCTCTTCCAGGACCCCCACGCTGGTCCCCAGGATGGGCCCTGCTGGCTGAGCAGTGTAGGCAGAGGGGCAGCAGCAGACGCAGCTGGCAACCTACAGAGCATTTCAGCTATGCAAGGGGAACCCGTGGAAGTTGAGCCAGCAGCTGCTGCCCTGGCCACACCTTCTGAGGAAGAGGGGCACCGCGCACATCTAGCTCCCATAGCAAAAGGGTCAATGAATGCACCCGATTCTGCTCTCCTCAGTGAGCAGCCCACAGCAGCACAGGCAGAGAGCCAGGCGGCTGCCCCACACAGCCCCGCAGCCTACAACATGGCTCTGCAGGACACAGACCAGTGTAAAATGAGTGGGGTCCTGAACGAGGCTGTGGCTGCGATCCAGGGACTCGGTCAGCAACTGGCAGAACACTGGGACCCAGCACAAAACGTGCATGTGGTGATGGCACCAAGACCACCTTCAGCAACTCAGGACAGTGAGTCTTCCTTGCCTGGAAAGCCTCCAGGAGAGCCCAGCACAGCCTCTCTCGTGCAAGAGGAATGTGAGGATGGGGAACACATGGCTTCTGCCATGTCTGGAGAGCATCAAGGAGAGGCCAGCACAGCCATTTTCTCCCCAGCAGCGCACGAGGAAGATCTGGCTTCATTGCTGCCTCAGATCTCTCTGCATGATGCTGCCGCACCCCACCTTGAGCCAGCAGTAGAAGATGAAACAGATGCCACGGGGTCTCCCTTGTCCTGGGACTCTTGGCACCAGGTGAGCCAGGGGCGCGTGACCAGCACTGAGCACCACGAGCTACTGCCGGCAGGTGCAGTGTCCAGGCCATGTGCAGCAGGGAGATGGCTGGTGCTGTCCGTGTCAGCCCGCTGACATCCCCTCCATCCCCTGCCTGTGCTCTTGCTCTCCACGTGCATGTGGCTTCCCAGCACAGAGGTGACACACAGCCCTCCTCTGGCTGCAGGGACCATAAACCTAACCAACCCGACACACGGCACTGCGTAGTCTACCACTAAAGCATGTCCCTAAGCCCCTGTGTTTCCCCCGGCAGCCGATAACGGATGCTTAGATCTCCTTTGGCTGTTAATGTTTTCATAGGAGCAGCCAGGGCACTCAGCCATAGAGGAGGACAAGCGGGAAGACGACGACAGTGGCAAAGAGCTGTGCCAAGGGGAAGACATCGCCATCCACAGCCTTATGGCCCACCCCTCATTCCTGGAGCTGTTCCAGGACCCCCGTGGTGGTTTCCAGGAGGGGCAGCCAGCCCCTGAGCAGAGCGATAACACGTGGCCCTGCTCCAAGCCCAGGGACGAGCCCGAGGATGAGCCAGGTACATCCCTGCGTGTAGCGCTGGCCCGGCAAGGGGAGGCTTAGCCCAGCCGTCCCGGCAATGTGCACCCAGGCCAAAGCAGAAGGACTGCGTGCATGGGGGCTGGCCGTTCCCTGGCCACCACTCCCTGGGGAAAGCTCTCGGTGGCGGGGAGCAGGCAGGATCTTGCCCGGTACCTGCCCAGCCCCCTGCCTACACTTGTCTTCCTTCCACAGGCATGGCTGCCCTCCCGCATGCCCCAGCTCGACGGCGACGGCCCTCCCTCCTCCGCAGGGCGCTCAGGGCTCTGCGCAAGGCTTTCTGCCCTACTTGCATCAGGCCACAGCAAGAGCAGCAGCGCCGTGCTGGCAGAGGGGCCCCCAGAGATGGCAGCTGGCCCTGATCCTGTGCGGTACCCAGAGGGTGTGGCACAGGGAGGCACGCGAGGCATGGGTGCATGGACGGCGCCCAACACGTTCAGCTGCCATGAGGACGTTGTGGTGCCAGACTCTGCTCCACCCTGGGCACGTTCTGAGAGCAATAAAAGCTGAGCACGTTCCGCCAGTGGTTGCCTGTGCCTGGTCCATCCTGGGAGAAAGACGTGTGCAGGCAAGGCCCATGCCGGCAGGCAGAGCTGGAGAGCCCCTGTGCTCCTTCTTCTCCATGCCAAGCAGAGCCCACGCCTTGGGCCTCTGCCCGTGCCTCTGGCGCTCCAGCTGCTGACCAGCTGGGGCCTCTGCTGCCCTTGCTCCCAGGGCCTGTTATTTGAGTCAGCCTCTGTCCTCAGGGTGTCCTGGCACTTGCTCGGGAGAGCCCTGGGCTGGTGCTGGCAGCAAGCCGGCACTCTGGACGGAACTTGCCTCTAGCTGACTTCCAGGTGCCTCTCTGCCATTCAGACCGAGGACTTTGACCATTTCCTTTGCATCGTAAACTTGGTCTGGTTTAACTAATGCTTGCACCGCACCACCGCGCAGCACCTTGGTCTCACGAGGAACCTGCCCATGGCAGGGGGGCGTAGGAGCACCTACATGAGCCACTTGTTATTCAAGCCCTCTGTTTTTAAGACCTTGTCCTGAGAGTAGCTGTTTTGGTGAGAAAAGCCAGACCTTCGTTTAGGTTTAGCTGTTGGCCAGACGTCTGGGGGCTCCGTCTGAGTTGGTTCTTGACATTTTGCCATATTAGCAGGGCAGCAGGACCATGCTACGAACGAAATGAGGTGCACAACAAACCTCTCAGAATAAACTGAAATAGGTTTTTACAGACGTTTGAAACAGAAATAGGGAAGACTGGATAAAGGTGGGGAGGAAGACTGATGAGGATACTTGAACATTGCTGCCTGAGGAAGCAAACCTCATAGTAAACTGTTACGTGTATGTGCATTTATGTCTCTGTCTCAGGCGTCTTTCCACTTGTGCATTTCCCTGACCTTTGGCTGTTCTTAGACGAGAATCAGTTCTGGAGGAGAGTGCTTCAGACTTCTTTCTGTAACACTGGGACCCAGGAAGTGCCTCGGTGGCACCCCTAGCTGTGACGAGAGAAGGATTTTCCTTCCGTGGAGCCTTTCCTTCACTGTGGCTGTTTGGAACAGGAGGAGGCATGGGAGACCTTCCAGGGTGCCTGCTAGCTGAAATGATTCTGGCGTTCTGTGGGCAATATAGCCACACCTTTCTCTGTCCTCCTTTATGGAGAACATCTGGCATGAACCTTGGGTGGTAATGGGTGTCATTGTGATTCTCTTTTGAAACGTGATTTTTCACAGTTTAAGCTCCAAAACGCTCTAGTGATTACACGCATGCATGCAGTTGGGCATCCTTTTCCTTGCCTGTGAGAAGCCTAGAAAACCCTCAAGCATGTGGTGTAGCTGAGAGTTGCAACGGGTAAGAAACTAGGCAAGGGAGCTCTTTCTGACATCAAGGACCAAGCGGGTTGACAGTTTCCCCCCTTCTGGCTTGGCACTGGAGTTTCAAACCGTGGCACCGCATGCCCGGCGGCACCATTTTCTGTGTTGGCTGCCTGAGGCAATGGAACAGCTGAATTCAGAGGGATCCTGTGCGCAGGGCTATGAGGCCTCCTGCCGGGCCTCGCCGCCCTCTCACAGTGCAGCCAGGAGCTGCTCTCAGGTGAGCGTCCCCTGTGCCTGACGGTCGGCATGAGGAACAGAGTTGGCTGCTTTGGGAAGAGCCCTGTCAGAGCGGCCATGGCCCAGAGGAGGTGACTTTTCGACGGTCTGAGAGGGTTTTTCACCGTGACCGCCTTTACGGGATCATTTTCTGGTGACCCAGGTGAGACTCTGCTATTGAGCGTCGGTGGAGCTGTGAATCGCAGCAATTCCAGCTTCTTGGTCAACCAGGAGCGAAAGCATGCCCAGATCTAGTCTGAGAAAGCATTTGGCACGTGATAGAGTTTCGCTCTTCCCTGTGGTCAGCCTTTGTGCCGTTTTCCTGGGCAGGGGTCCTGGTCACAGGACTCGGGACCTTTGCTACGGTCCAAGAGCAATTCCAAGGTGAGGAAGAGGTGTACGCGGTTTGAAGACCTGTCTCCCAGCTGGACATTGGTGAGTTATCTCTGCGGGAGCTCGCGTTCCTCACAGAGGTGAGGAAGGCAACTTCACATGGCTACCAGGGCACAGCGAGAACCACAAACAGAAATCCTTCCTGGCATCTTCTCTGGTGGAGCTGTGCATGGGTGGTGCCGTGGAGCATGTTGGCTGCGGCCGAGTGCAAATGTCAGCTTCTCCCCATTTCACCCCAGAAAGTAGGTAGCACAACTGTTGTGGTGTGCTTCACATGGCTACCAGGGCAAAGTGAGAACCACAAACAGAAGTGTCCTGGGGCCTGGTTGTGGGCCACAAGTTCCTCTGGGGGGGCCCGTGGTGCTCGTTGGTGCCGGAGGGGGGGGCACAGGGGCCTCTGGGGAGGCTTGGAGGGGCCATAGAGTCTTCCCTGCCCCTAGGAAGGCATAGGGGCCTCGGGGGGCGGCACAGGTGCCTCTGGGGGGGCTTGGGAGGGATAGGGGGCTCTGGGGGGGGGGGGCACAGGAGCCTCTGGGGGTTTTGGGGAGCCCATGGGGGTCTGGGGAGGCATAGGGGCCTTAGTGAGGGCGGCTGGGGGCCTCTGGGGCCTCTGGGCGGGCCATAAGGCTATTTGAGGGCCTGGGGGGGCATAAGGGCCTCTGGAGGGACTTGGCGGGCAGGTGGGGGGGTACAGGGGGCTCTGGGGGGGCAGTAGTGTTGCTGCGAAGGGCCTTAGGTCCTTTAGGTGAGCTGGGGGGTGCAGTGACTATGCAGGGGCCTTGGCAGCGGCTGGGGGGCTGGTTGGAGGGCACAAGGTCCTCTGGGGGGCTTGGGGGGCATCTGGGGTGGATGGGAGGCACAGGGGCCTCGTGGGGGAGCCCATGGGGGGCCATGGGGCTGGGGGGGCCATAGGGCAGCTGTGCCCCCAGCCCGTTCCTCTGTACTCCCAGTTCCTGCTGGTGGGTCCACAGAGGGCCCAGGTCGAGCCCCCTCCCCAGGTAAGGGGGGGCCCAGGACGGCGGACACGGTAAGGGGGCCGGGGGCGGCACTGACACACACCCCCCAAGCCCCCCGCGGCACCACTGTCCCGGGCGGGGGGCGTGCGAGCGATCCCCCCCGGTGCCTCCCCAGCAGCAAACAGCCCGGGGGGGCTGCCCCACCCCCCTGGAGCAGGCAAGTGGTGAGGGGGCGGGGGGGACAGGATGGGGGCTATAGGGGTTAGGAGGGGCTGCAGGGGCTATGAGGGAGCAAACCGGGGCTGTAAAGGCTGAGGGGGCAGGGGGGCGGGGGTGCAGGGGGGCGCGGGGGGGGCAGGTGGTCGGAGGAGGCAGGGGGGCGGGGGACACGGGGGGGGGCGCACGGAGTGAGCGGGGGGGGCTCTCCGGGCAGGCACAGTTTTGGGGAGGGATGGGGGTGCGGGTGTGGGCAGAGGGGGGCCGGGAGGGGCAGGGGGCTGGAGGGGCAAGACAGGGGCTATAGCGGGGGGGGAGGGCGGCAGGGCCCACAGGGGCAACCCCCCCCGGGGCCGTGGGCATGCCCGTGGCCGGCGGCGGGCCCGGCCCGGCCCCGGAAGGCGGGTTTAATTTCCGGCCACGCGGCGCCCCGGCGCGGCTGCGGCGGTGCGGGGCTTCCCCGGGAGCCTGGAAGGCTTTCGGGCCGGGCCGTGCGGCGGCGCGCTGGGTGAGCGGGCGGGCCCGGGCCTCCCCGTCGGGCAGCGGCCGGCCGGGGGGGACGTGGCGGGCCGGCGCTCGGCCGCGGCAGGGAGCGCCTGGTGCCGGCGGCGGGCGGGCTGGGGCGGGAGGACGGCCCGGGCGCGGCGGGGCTGCCGGCGGTTCTCGTCTCCCCGGCAGTGGCGGTGCTCAGCGGGCTGCTCGCGGTGCTGCCTTTTTTTCACTCGGAGCTGCGCCGCTGCCTCAGCGAGGAGGCGAGGAGCGGCGGCGGGGCCCGGGAGGGGGGTCGGCCCGCGGCGCCCTGCCGCCCCCCCGCCGCCTCCGGGTGCCCGGGCAGCCGCCGCAGCCGCCGCAGCTCTGCGCGGGGCTTTGTCTTTCCCCCAGCCGCCGGCCGGGGCCGTGGCAGCGGGCTGGGGCCGCAGGGGCTGCCCTGGGGCCTGCGGTAACGCTGGCGCAGGGGGGCGGCTCCGGAGCCTCTTCAGCCCCTGCGAGCGGGCACGACGAAAAAGAAAGCCGGCGGCGGAAGTTCCCCCCCGCCCCCGCGGCTGCTGTCTTTCTGTACAAAGTATTACAAAGGGCAAGCGCGAGGAATTGCTGGTGCCTCGTGGTTACGCAGCCGGGCCTGCTGGGCGCTTGAACCAGCGCGTCCAGTCAGGTAGCGTCATTTTTCTAGTTTGTAAATGAGCCTGAGGTTTCAGCCCCCTTACATTTCTGGACGGCAGTGTACTTGGTCAGATTGCTCAGTCGCACTGCCAGAGCTGGCGCAGAGTTCCCTTGGGACTCCAGACTTGACTGTCTTGTTGACAGGCTCGAGAGCCTGCTTTGGAAGTCACTTGGCAAGGCACAGCTTTGCCGTGGTTGTGGTACTTGAATTCTGACTGTAATGCCACTGCCACATGTTAGCCTTTCTCCAGAAGTTACAAAAGCAGAATGAGCGTTAAGAATCTGATTACCTTTTAACTAAATTAAAAAAGAAATTGCGGGATGAAGTGACTGGAAGTCCTTCAGGTATGACTGGGTGTTACTGCCGTGCATGTTATCCGCCTGTCTAGCGACCTTTCCTGCCTCTTGTTCAGTTGTGGTAATTCCTTTGGGTAATGCGTTGGGCTCTAGATGTAGTGCATCTTGACTTCCTCCTGACCCCCGAGATGTTATCGGTCTTTGCCTTCCTCACATTTCACAGGGCGTGGGAAGGCCAGGGAGGCTGGAATCCTCGGCTGTTGTGTGCGGAGAAGCTGTCAGCCTTCTAAGAGAGCATGTAGCCAGCAAGCGCATCGTGGTGCTTCGGTACCGAGCTGATACCACAGGCCTCAATCTTTTTGTGAAAAGGGATCACAAGGAAATGTGCTGATGTTGAAGGGGGAGAGGTGGCGGGGGAAGAGGTAGGAGGCAGCTTTCAACCAATTTTAGGCTTAACTCCTGTGTTCCTGAACATGCTTCTGGGCTTTGAGGGGTTTGCTTTTGGCTTTTTGCCTTAAGCGCGTCTACCTTTCAGGGTAACGCTTTCTTGGAAGTTGGAAACGGTCCTTCTGGGACACCAAACCAAACCCCGTACCTGGGAGGGCCATTTAGCGTGCGGCACCTTGCGTTGTACTCCGTCGGTCACTTGGCCCTAGCCGTACGCGCTCTCCCAGTTTGGCACGTTCTTACCCTGCTGGCTGAAAGATTCTGTCTTTTCATTTCCTCGGCTTGTCACAGGCCATGACACTTGTGTGTTCATAGACCGCTTTCCTTGCTCGCTGCTTTCAGATTTGAGCGTCGATGCCACGGATGTAACAGGAAAACAGCAGCAGGACGTAGAGCACAAGCCGTTTAAACAATGCTTGGATAAAGCTGCCAGTCGTGTGACTCCAGAAGCCGACAGACACGGTAAGATGCTATTCTGCCATTCTTGGATGGATGCTCTCACAGCCTTTCCATCACCGTATGCCTGCTACGATATTCATGGGAACAAGGGACGGCTGAATTCACAGCGTTTTAAACACCACAAACTCTTGAAGAGTTTATAGGACACAAATGTATTACACTGGCAGATCAGACAAGCTCCTCTGTGTGTGTGTGCATATATATTATACTCGGTACTTTTGCGAGGCAAGTCTTTGCCCGGTCCCTCTGAAATTGGGACAAGGACTCATCGATGCATTTCAGGAGCAAAGCTGCTGAGTGAACGGGCTTTTCCTACTGGAAATCAAGCAGCTGGTCTGGCAGAACTTGACTTTGGTTGCATCTTTAAATCCTAGGAGGCTGACAGTGGGACGAGCCCTCTCTCCAGGGAAGGCTCCGCTGACTTGACCCTTAAGCCTAAAGTTGCGTCTTGCTACGTTTGCTTTGTGTGTGTTAATGGATACCTGATTCATAGATTTCAGTTGATGGATCAGTTACAAGTTGGAGTAAGTGGTCCTTGGCTACATAAACCTCTCCTCTGCATTTTTTTACATGTTATGACTTACTGTTGTACTTCAGTACAAACTGGGAACGATTCTGGTAGTGTTGCAGTCAAACAGTAATGCTGTCCCGACTTTGCAGTCTGCGTGTCTTCAGAACCTTTGGTCACTGTAGAGTATGAGCAAATGCCTCTTGCTTGCTTGCTTGCAGCTGGTACGTGGGATAACACTGCCAGTCCTGATGTGAGAGGAGAGTTCTGGGAACAGTGCGTGCGTTGGGATGTGAAGTCAGTACCATCAGATCTGGATTTTCCAACACCTGTACAAGATGTCTGAGAGGTCCCAGACCACCGAATTTGCCAGAGGGGCTAGCAGGTCCATTGAGCCTTGCGTCTTAATTCTGATTTCCTGAGCTGTGGCTTGGTTGGAGTGTCAAGATGGTGAGTGGGAAACACTTCAGATCTCTTTCATCAAGATGAGCTAAGTGTTGTCTTCTAGCTCCTACGGTACTGGCTTGAGTAGTGTTCCCAGTTGTCAGTACTGCATGTTGTACCTGCGTGAGCACCTGGTCTTCTGTGCCTGCCCACCAGTGCTGAAATACCTCTTCCTAGGCATCCGTCCTAACGCAGCCTCTCCCTCCACTCTCACCCACATATACATTTTTGGTCAGGCATCCCAGGGTGGAGGAACTGTCTTCTGTTAACTAGACTCGTAACTCCTTTGCTGAAGTGCCCTCGCGTGTTCCATCCTTTGATGCTCCACTACTCTACCGAGGAAAGTGCAGGCTTCTTTCAGACCTCGTTCCCTGCTTCTCCCAAGGTGTGTGCCATGTTGTCACGTGAAGGGGGGGGGGGGGGGGGGGAGCAGCAGTATGCAATCCTCTCAACCCAAGGTGTTTGATCTGTCTGTTAGCGCCCCAGGAAAGCTGAGACCCTTGTTCCCGACCAGTCTGTCAGACCCTTCACTGAAAAGTCCCACTGGATCGAAGGGCAAATCGACTGACTTGTTCAGGGTGGCACACTAGCAGCATTAGGGGGACCCCTCAGCGGGTCTTCCCACTTTGTTTGAATGTGTTACCCGCTGCCGGCAACTGCCAGCGCCCACAAAGGACTCGCACCAACAGTTCACGGAATAACACTCCTTATTAATAAGAAATGGTGACAATTTAGGGTTTGTGATTGCCAGTGATAGGGCCTGTCTGCAAAACCAAGCTTTGAATTACATACAACTACATCCAACTGAATTCTAATCGCTAATAACAGCTAGCATGAGTTAGTTATTTAGCATGCACAAAACAGAGCTCTTACCCGATAGGTGTCCCTACGGGGGAGAAGACAGGTTCAGCCCATCGACGGATCCCAGAAGTTCCGATGGAGTCTTCCCTAATTTCTCCCTTCATCTGTCCACTTCTTATACTTCATAGTACATTGCATATTCATTTTCATACACAGGATTAGTTACAAGTTTCTGGCTTCTAATACAAATTAGTACGTATCCCCAGATAGCACTGCTGAAGTTCTCTGCTAACTACGCATGCTCCTCAGGCGGGGTTTTGCCTTCCTTTGGGGGGGCTGTTTGAGTTGGAGGTTGTGATCTCCCGCTAAGAATAAGGCAATTATCTTTGTCTTATTTTCAACTAATTTTCTGTTGATGTCAGTGGATTGCAACACTTTATCATCCCGTTTCCTCTCGTAGCCAGAACTTTCCTCACTTGAAGGTTTCTTTCTGCATAACTTAGGTACTGGCATTGTTTTCACTGCCTGTTCTTTGTTTCTCATCCTCCCCAAGGCTGACTACCTTGGTGAGAAGTCCCTGCATAACAACTGTAGAGAGTGAGTCAGCTTGACCTAGCTTTGTGAACACTGAATCAGAGTTGGGTAACCGAGGAGTTTAGACAATCCCCCCGCCCCCCCCTTTGGACTCGTTTCAGTTCAGGACCGGTCCATTTCCATCACATCTAGGCGGAGCTTGAGTGACTTTGGTCATGCATATTGTTGTTACTAACTGGTGTTGTGTGCCCAGCGAGGTGTAGTAGTACCTTGGAGGCAGGCAGCTTTGAGGTGGAGGTGTGCGTTAGTATTACAATGGGATTATTTCAGCTGAGGAAAGTAATTTCACCATAACGGTTGGCTCAGCCACAGACATCTCCTGGATCTTCGTGTGCCAGCTGGTGTGCAGCTTATCGGCTGTGTGGTGCCACCTGGTTCCCTTTCCTGCAGGGAGCACGACGGCCTGGCCGTGGTGTCTCCACTCCGCACCATCCTCCGTCACCACTATCCGCGTGCGCTGAGCTGCCAGGAGGTGTTGCTTAGGGCACTGTGGTGATACGGATTCTGTGCATGCCAACCATCCTGAAGGCCATAGCTGCATTTTACCCTAAAAAAGCTTTCCGTAATGCTACGCTTCTGTTAGGACGCAGTTTGGTCGAATTCCCGCCCCTCAGGGTGATTTTCCCACACACCTGCAGGCAGCAGGACTAAGGTCATCTCCTTTTGCCTGCTTGGGCTCGGGCTAAAATCCCTTCCCTGACTATTCTTCAGCTTTTACAGCCTTTGAGCCTTCCCTTGGGCCTGGTTGATAGCCCTTTGCCATTTCACCCTGTTCACAGCCAGCGTGAGTCTAGGTACCGACTATCTCAAAGAACTTCAGTTACACGATAAACCTGCTTTTTTGTAAATTAAGTCTAGCATTTTAATTTCAAAGGGAACTATGGGAACTCCTGTCCGCATGGTGACCTAGCATAAGCAATGATGGAAAGGTGCATCAGATGTGACCTCCGTGTCAGCTCAGTGTGCCTCAGACAGACTGCGTTTGGCACTCCGTGGCATGCTGCGCAGCTCCAGAAATTCATGCTAGGGAAAAAATGGGCAAAAATAATAGTCATGTAGACACATGAGTTAGGAAGAAATGCTATAAATTAGGTATTTCTGTTGACTGAGGCAGTTGATCTTGCTTGTGGATCTTTGGGGTGTGAACTTGATGCTGAACGACTCGTTTTTCATTTGACATGCCAGAATTATTTTAAAAGAGATAGAAGAGAAGCTTATGAAATAGAATAGGTTATTGAGTCTTCCTAAAATGCTCACAAGGATTATGTATAAAGCCAAAGTGAAGGATGATGGAATAAAATTCTGTGCTTTACAAGTAAATGCAGTACACTTAACTAGGACCCTGCACGGAGATCGGGTTTCTTTCTGTTTTTAAAATCCAAAAGAAGTTTAGGAAGTCTTAGAGGTTAGTATTGTGGGAAATAAATGGCTCTTCCACAAAAAATTCCACGTCAGCAAGGCTCTTTGAACAATTCTTTTTGAAATCGGTTCTAACTACAGCCAGTTAGCAGTTTAATGTTGAAATGTATACTTGCTCTCCTATAAAGCAGTATTTCGTTTGCATTTCAGTGCTGTGAGTCTTGACAAATTTGGGAAGAGCCCGAGGGAAATTTTTCATCCTGAGATACAGAAGGTAGGAGGCGACTTCTTTTTTTTTTGTTTGGTTGTGGCTTTTTATTCTTTTCTGGAAAAATAAGTCGTTGGGTATGAATGCTAGTGGTTTGTTCCTTTCGGTAGCAGGATAATTGTGGATAACTGACTAGCTGAAAAGGGTCGCATAGACATAGTCCAGCTGGCTGGACAAAAATGCACATCGCTCCCAGCTTATCTGAAGTAAAGCAAAATACACTGTCTTTGGCTGTCCTTGTTACACAGTAACAGGAAGATTTTGGTGAAGAA
>NW_023618195.1:0-27526 GCF_015220075.1 Falco rusticolus | reverse complement strand
ACCACAGCCCACCACAGCCCGTCCCAGCCAACCACCGCCCGTCTCAAGCTCACCACAACCCACCACGGCCCGTCCCACACACCACAGCCCGTCCCAGCCCACCACAGCCTGTCCCACCCGTCCCAGTCCACCACAGCCCGTCCCAGCCCACCACAGCCTGTTCCCAGCACGTCCCAGCCCGTCCCAGCACGTCCCAGCCCATCCCAGCCCGTCCCAGGCCACCACGGCCCGTCCCAGCCCACCACGGCCCACCACGGCCCGTCCCAGCCCGTCCCAGCCCACAACAGCCCATCCCAGCCCACCACAGCCCGTTCCAGCCCATCCCAGCCAGTCCCAGCCCGTCCCCGCCCACAACAGCCCGTCCCGGCCCACCACAGCCCGTCCCGGCCCACCACGGCCCGTCCCAGCTTACCACGGCCCGCCACGGCCCACCGCAGCCCGTCCCGGCCCACCACAGCCCGTCCCGGCCCACCACAGCCCACCGCAGCCCGTCACAGCCCACCACAGTTCACCACAGCCCCCCACGGCCCACCACATCCCGTCCCGGCACACCACAGCCCGTCCCGACCCACCACAGCCCGTCCCCGCCCACCACAGCCCGTTCCAGACCACCAGAGCCCGTCCCAGCCCACCACAGCCCACCACAGCCTGTCTCAGCCTGTCCCAGCCTATCCCAGCTTGTCCCAGCCCACCACAGCCCGTCTCCACCCACCACAGCCCGTCCCAGCTCACCGCAGGCCACCACAGCCCATCCCAGCCTGTTCCAGACCACCAGAGCCCGTCCCAGCCCACCACAGCCCGTCTCAAGCTCACCAGAACCTACCACAGCCCACCACAGCCTGTCCCAGACCACCACGGCCCACCACAGCCCACCACGGCCCACCACAGCCCACCACGGGCCGTCTCAGCCCACCATGACCTGTCCCAGCCCACCACGGCCCACCACAGCCCACTTCTTCCCATCCCGGCCCAAAACGGCCCACCACGGCCCACCACGGTTCACCACGGCCCGAACCAGCCCACCACGGCCCACCACAGCCCGTCCCAGCCCACCACAGCCTGTCCCAGCCCGTCCCATCCACCACAGCCCGTCCCAGCCCACCACAGCTCGTCCCAGCCCACCACAGCCCGTCCCAGCCCACCACAGCTCGTCCCAGCACACCACAGCCCGTCCCAGCCCACCACAGCCCGTCCCAGCCCACCACAGCCCGTCCCACATAACACAGCCTGTCTTGGCCTGCCACGGCCCACAACGGCCTGCCACGGCCCACTATGGCCCCCCACGGCCCACCACTAGCCAGCCACGGCTCACCACGGCTTGCCAGATCCCACCACAGCCCACCACAGCCCGTCCCAGCCCACCACACCTTATCCCAGCCCACCACAGCCCGTCCCAGCTCACCACAGCCCTTCCCAGCCTGTCCCAGCTCACCACATCTAGTCCCAGCTCACCACAGCAGTTCCCAGCCAACCACAGCCCGTCCCAGCCCACTAGAGCCCACCACAGCCCGTCCCAGACCACCACAGCCCGTCCCAGACCGCCACAGCCCATCCCGGCCCACCACAGCCCACCGCAGCCCGTCACAGCCCACCACAGTTCACCACAGCCCACCACGGCCCACCACAGCCATCCCGGCCCACCACAGCCCGTCCCGACCCACCACAGCCCGTCCCGTCCCACCACAGCCCGTCCCCGCCCACCACAGCTTGTCACAGCCCACCACGGCCCGTCCCAGCCCGCCACAGCCCGTTCCAGACCACCACAGCCCGTCCCAGCCCACCACAGGCCACCACAGCACACCACAGCCCACCACAGCCCATCCCAGCCCACCACAGCCCGTCCCCGCCCACCACAGCCCGTCCCAGCCCACCACAGCCCGTCACAGCCCACCACAGCCCGTCCCAGCCCGTCCCAGCCGTCCCAGCCCACCACAGCCCACCACAGCCTGTCCCGGCCCACCACAGCCCGTCCCAGCTCACCACAGCCCGTTCCAGCCCACCACAGCCCTTCCCAGACTGTCCCAGCGCACCACAGCCCGTCCCAGCCCACCACAGCATGTCCCAGGCCACCACGGCCCACCACAGCCCACCACAGCCTGTCTCAGCCTGTCCCAGCCTGTCCCAGCCCATCCCAGCCCACCACGGCCCGTCTCAGCCCACCACAGCCCGTCCCAGCCCACCACAGCCCGTCCCAGCCCGTCCCAGCCCACCACAGCCCACCACAGCCTGTCCCGGCCCACCACAGCCCGTCCCAGCTCACCACAGCCCCTCCCAGCCCACCACAGCCCGTCCCAGTCCAACACAGCCCGTTCCAGCCCACCAGAGCCCACCACAGCCCGTCCCAGCCCACCACAGCCCATCCCAGCCAACCACAGCCCACCACAGCATGTCCCAGGCCACCAAAGCCCACCACAGCCCACCACAACCCGTCCCAGCCTGTCCCAGCCTGTCCAAGCCCATCCCAGCCCACCACAGCCTGTCCCAGCCCAACACAGCCCACCACAGGCCACCACAGCTCACCACAGCCCGTCCCAGTCCACCACAGCCCGTCACAGCCCGTCCCCAGCATGTCCCAGCCCACCACAGCCCACCACAGCCCATCCCAGCACACCACAGCCCGTTCCAGACCACCAGAGCCTGTCCCAGCCCACCACAGCCCGTCCCAGCCCACTACAGCCCGCCACAGGCCACCACAGGCCACCACAGCCCACCACAGCCCGTCCCACCCCGTCCCACCCCGTCCCAGCCCGTCCCAGCCCACCACAGCCAGTCCCAGCCCACCCACAGCCCACCACAGCCCGTCCCAGCCGACCACAGCCCACCAGAGATCACCACAGCCCGTCCCAGCCCGTCCCAGCCCGTCCCAGCCCACGACAGCCCATCCCAGCCCACCACAGCCCACCACAGCCCGTCCCAGCCCACCACAGCCCGCCACAGCCCCCCACAGGCCACCACAGCCCACCACAGCCCACCACAGCCCGTCCCAGCCCACCACAGCACACCAGAACCCACCACAGCCCGTCCAGCCCACCACAGCCCACCACAGCCCACCACAGCCCACCACAGCCCACTACAGCCCACCACAGCCCACCACAGCCCACCACAGCCCACCACAGCCCACCACAGCCCGTCCCAGCCCCCAACAGCCCCACCACAGTCCACCACAGCCCGTCCCAGCCCACCACAGCCCGTCCCAGCCCGCCACTAGCCCACCACAGCCCACCACAGGCCACCACAGCCCGTCCCAGCCCACCACAGCCCACCACAGCCCACCAGAGCCCACCACAGCCCACCACAGCCCGTCCCAGACCACCACAGCCCGTCCCAGACCACCACAGCCCGTCATAGCCCGCCACAGCCCACCACAGCCCACCACTAGCCCACCACAGCCCACCACAGCCCACCACAGCCCGTCCAACTCACCACAGCCCACCACAGCCCGGCCCAGCCGACACAGCCCACCACAGCCCACCACAGCCCGTCCCAAACCACCACAGCCCACCACAGCCCACCCCAGCCCACCACAGCCCGTCCCAGCCCACCACAGCCCGTCCCAGCCCACCACAGCCCACCACATCCCACCACAGCCCACCGCAGCCCACCACAGCCCGTCCCAGCCCTTCCCAGCCCACCACAGCCCACCAGAGCCCACCACAGCCCATCACAGCCCGTCCCAGCCCACCACAGCCCAGCAAAGCCCAGCACAGCCCACCACAGCTTGTCCCAGCCCACCACAGCCCACCACAGCCCACCAGAGCCCGTCCCGGCCCACCACAGCCCACCACAGCCCGTCCCAGCCGACCACAGCCCACCAGAGATCACCACAGCCCGTCCCAGCTCATCACAGCCCGTCCCTAGCCCACCACATCCCGTCCCAGCCCACCACAGCCCACCACAGCTCGTCCCACCCCACCACAGCCCATCACAGCCCACCACAGCCCGTCCCAGCCCACCACAGCCCACCACAGCCCACCACAGCCCGTCCCAGCTCACCACTAGCCCGTCCTGGCCCACCACAGCCCAGCACAGCCCACCACAGCTCTTCCCAGCCCGTCCCAGCCCACCACAGCCCACCACAGCCCATCATAGCCCATCACAGCCAAGCCCAGCTGTTGCCTTCACAGGCACACGGTGACCTGGTTCAGGAACGGCACGGCGGCCGACCCCTGGCCGCGCGGTCCATCAGCTCGCAGACACCAACGTGGTGGATGGCAAATGGCATTTATTGCGGAGCGGCGCGACACTGTATAGCCTGGGTTTACGGTGTCACTTCCGTCTGCCGACATCATAAGCTACAAGCTGGTGGCTACCTGGAGGGGGGCCCTATCTGTCCGTACAGCGCGCGATCTTCCGGCCCCCAGGCCCTACCTAGCAGCATATTGGCATGAACTAAACTTGCTGATTTGTTGTAACTCAGATTTAGTAAATTCAATGAACCGCTTGACAACCAGTGAACAACAAATAACAATTTCTTAACAAACATGAACTAGAAATTGAATAACAGAATAACAGTCCAGCAAAGTCTCATGTGAGGCGGAAAACAGGCTTCTTCACTCGTGAGTCCAGCACAGTCCTGAATAATGTCGGGGTGGTAACTCCATCTGTTCCCTCCACGATAGTCCGTGCCTGGTCCTTGGTATTTTTCTTCCCAAGGTGACGAAGATGAACAGAAACTAATAACCAGTCACATGGTAACTTTGCTGGAGATCAACAGTTTTCTTTTGTTTGTATAACAGTCTCTCGCGCTCTGCTTTGGTATCCCACGGGTTCCACTACTCGGGGCGGATTGCGAGGAAGAGATCCCACTCTTCTGTACCGGCGTGACCAAAAACACTCACAGAAGCACATGCTGATGGTTACTGTAGTCACGATGAGACCAAGGCTGAACAGCAAAACCGTACAGAGCGTGTCGTCTCCGGCTCCCATCCTTTCCAAAATGATAAGGATTGTTTGTGGCGAGACAAACAAGTTGGTCCGTGACCCTCCTGGCCAAGATTCAGGCTAACGCCCTGACCAAAACTGCACAATGAAAACACATGCGCAGCCACGATTTGGACCCAGCCTTAAAGGGGCACGAAAATTTACCCTTTTAAATGCCCATCCCTTGGCTCTTGATTCTTAACCCCCACAAACAAACCTTATATGTGCTAAGAAATGTTTTATTTTGTTTTGTTACGTAATCCTGTTATGATAATGTTTTGAAATTAGCTTATGACATGTTTGAGTTTTGAGTTGTTAGCTAACGTTTGTTAGGGATTTGTAGTTATTATTAGTCGTTTCTAATCACTGCTATTGTTAGATTGATAATGGTAAATGGCTTTAATGCTTAGATAAAGATTGCTAACCTCGTTTGTATAGTTGGCAGAACCTTTATCTCTATCTACGCCACCCGCGGAGCAGCAATGTTGAGCCACGGGGCGGTGTGAAGGACGTTATTGGGACTGTGCTATCTGTCTCAGCATTGCTGGCTGACGGCAAAACAACACAGAGACCCCGCGAAGAACTTGTCTACATCTTGCTTCGGCAAACCACGGATGTTTACCCAGACATCGCTGCATCTGTTCGACCACGAAAACCACGCCTCGCCTGTTCTGTACCCTCGCCCCAGCAAGTACGCCCAGACCGCAGAGGATGAAAAATTCTCTGAGAAGACGGTATGGGTGTTTGCAGCACTGCCGAGTGAGGGGTGAGGCCACGCGAAACAGTTCTTGGAAGGAGCAGAGACTTTGGGGTGAACAGCTCTGGAACATCTATAAAAGAACCGTGACAGCCAGCACCGGGTGGAATGCCCCACCTGACGTGAAGTCGATCTGGGCTGACAGGACCCCCAGCTCCGTGCGGTGGTAGCTGTTGCGCCTTTCTTTATTTTTCCTCTCTTTCTCTCCATTTTGCCTCTATGCAAGCACCATTAAACTTATTTTCTTTACGGCATTTGACCTCGTTTGTGTCTCTTGTGCAGCGGGCGCAGCGGTCCCACCCTGCAGGCAGCGCGGGAATCGCAATGCCGTTAACAACGGCCACCGACGTCGAGTAGGGAGGCGCCACGTGCATGCGCGGCGCCAGGGCTGCAGTACCGACTGTTAGCCGCCAGGTGGCAGCAAGAGCACGCTTTGGTCTCAAGGGAGCGGCAGCGCCCCCACCTACCTGACGGCTGCAGTACCCAATTGTGGAAGCAAGGTGGCAGCAGCTGCACGCCACCAACCGAGTAGTTGCGGTACCCGCTTTTGGTCGCTAGATGGCAGCAGCGCTCCACGGGCCCTGTGCTGAGCGTTCGCTGTGCCGCGCATCGCCTGTTTCACACGTCGCGTGTCTCACGTCGCGTCGCGTGTCTCGCGCGTCGCGTGTCTCGCACGTCGCGTGTCTCGCGTCGCGTGTCTCGCACGTCGCGTGTCTCGCGTCACGTGTTTCACACGTCGCGTGTCTCACGTTGCGTCGCGTGTCTCGCGCGTCACGTCTCGCACATCGCGTGTCTCGCACGTCGCGTGTCTCGCACGTCGCGTGTCTCGCATCGCGTGTCTCGCATCGCGTGTCTCGCACGTCGCGTGTCTCGCACGTCGCGTGTTTCGCACGTCGCGTGTCTCACGTCGCGTCGCGTGTCTCGCGCGTCACGTGTCTCACGTCGCGTCTCGCGCGTCGCGTGTCTCGCATCGCGTGTCTCGCGCGTCGCGTGTCTCGCGTCGCGTGTCTCGCGCGTCGCGTGTCTCACGTTGCGTCGCGTGTCTCGCACGTCACATCTTGCACATCGCGTGTCTCGCACATCGCGTGTCTCGCACGTCGCGTGTCTCGCACGTCGCGGGTTTCGCACGTTGCGTGTCTCACGTCGCATCGCGTGTCTCGCGCGTTGCGTGTCTCACGTCGCGTCTCGCACGTCGCGTGTCTGACGTCGCGTGTCTCGCACGTCGCGTGTCTCGCATGTCGCGTGTCTCGCGTCACGTGTCTCGCACATCGCGTGTCTCGCACATCGCGTGTCTCACGTCGCGTGTTTCACACGTCGCGTGTCTCACGTTGCGTCGCGTGTCTCGCGCGTCACGTCTCGCACATCACGTGTCTCGCACATCGCGTGTCTCGCATCGCGTGTCTCGCATCGCGTGTCTCGCACGTCGCGTGTCTCACGTCGCGTCGCGTCTCGCGCGTCGCGTCTCGCACGTCGCGTCTCGCGCGTCGCGTCTCACGTCGCGTGTCTCACGTCGCGTCTCGCACGTCGCGTGTCTCGCGTCGCTTGTCTCGCACGTCGCGTGTCTCGCACATTGCGTGTTTCACACGTCGCGTCGCGTGTCTCGCGCCAGCGCCCACAAAGGGCGCACACCAACAGTTCACGGAATAACACCCTTTATTAACGGGAAATTCTGACAAGTCAGGGTTGGTGATTGCCAGGGTAGGGCCTGTCTGCAAACCACGCTTTGCATTATATACAACTAAACCACATACAGCTGAATTATAACCGCTAATAACGGCTAGCGTGAGTTAGTTATTTAGCGTGCATAAAACAAAGTTCTTACCTGACAGGTGTCCCTAGGGGGGAGAAGAGAGGTTCAGCCCATCGACGGATCCCAGCAGTTCCGATGGAGTCTTCCCTCACTTCTCCCTTCATCTGTCCACTTCTCGCGCTTCGTAGTACGTTGCACATCCGTCTTCATACGCAGGATCGGTTACGGGTTTCTGGCTTCTACTACAAATTGGTACGTATCCCCAGCTAGCGCCATCCTCGGCCACCGCTGTCCGCGTGCGCCGAGCTGCCAGGAGGTGTTGCTTAGGGCACCGCGGTGATACGGACTCTTGTGCATGCCAACCATCCTGAAGGCCACCGCTGTACTTCACCCTACAAAAGCTTTCCTCAACGCTACGCTTCCGTTAGGACGCGATTTTCCCGAAGTCCCCCCGCCTCAGGGTGATTTTCCCACACACCCGCAGGCAGCAGGACTAACGGCGTCTCCTTTTGCCCGCTTGGGCGCGGGCTAAAATCCCTTCCCTGACCATTCTTTAGCTCAGACTGTGCCCCCTTCTCGTTAAGCTGCTTTAGAGCTTGCAACAGGAATTTCATCCCACTGCTTGGAAAAGCGCCAAGGCCGCAGCTGAGGGGAACTGGAGTTCCCTGCGTCTCAGAGTAATTCTAGAGCCTTATGGCGAGACGGTTTTTTCTACAGCAGAGAGAGCAACGGTGCATAAAGAAAGACTGAGACGTGGTCCTTCTCCTCGAGGGAAGAGCATGCAGCAGATCAATGACCGTCGAACGGACGGGCAGAATTCTCAGAAAAAGCAACCCCTAGCTCTCAACAAGAAAAAGAAGGTTGTTCCTCTGCAGGAGGGGAGACAGAGGGTGAAGAAAAGGGGGAAAGGAGCAGGGCAGAAGCGGAGAGAGTGAAAGAGAAGGGAGCAACAGAACGACAGGGCGAGCAGGACGGAAGAAACGGATGGAGAGCTACAGGGAATCAAAACACGACGGGTTTGCACGGCAAGGTTTGGGGAGGAGGAGGAAAAGGAGGAGAAAGAAGAAGAAACGACGTGTGATCAACTGACCGCAGCTGCCGTTCCCCGTCCCGCTGCGGGCAGGAGACAGGGAAATCGGGAGTAAAGTTAAGCCCAGCAGAAGCGAGGGCTGGGCGGAAGGTGTTCTGAAGATCTGCTTTTCCTGCTCATTCTCCTGCTCCCATTCGACAGCGGATCAGGCACACTCATCTCCCCAGGTTCGGCCTGTTACGCCCGTGAAGGTGACGGCAGAGCCCAGCGCCAAAGCTCATCCCGGGGAGGAGTCTCCCGAGAGGACGAGAGCGTGGAAGAGGACAAAGAAGGGGAGGAAATCTAAGGACTGGAATCCCTCTGGGGAAAGATCAGCGTGTGGTTTGAGAGGAAAAAGAACACGGGCAAAGAACACACGCGGACACGGGCAGGCGACTGGGCGGCAGCATGCGAGTGCATGCGGGCCAGAGCACGGCAACCGGCCCTGCCCACCTCCATGTGCCAGCACGTCCCCACCCCACCAGCGCCGAGCGGCTGCAGCCACCCCCGACGCCAGCAGCACCTCTGCCCCTGTGCCGCCGCAGCGTCAGCGCTGGCAGCTGGCCCGGGGGCTCCTGGTCTGTCTCCTGCATGGGGGCAGTGCCCGGCAGCCCCGCTGGCACACGGCGGTGGTGCTGCGGGATGGCCACCCTCCCGCCGCGGGCTGGGGCCGGCCGGTATCCAGGGAGTACGCCCGCAGCCGGCGGGGCTTCGTGGTGCCACTGTGATGTCACAAGTGACGAGAGCCGCTCTTTTCACCGCCCGCTCTTTCTCTCCCGTCCTTCCCCAGGCTGAACCCCTTAGTTAGAAGTCCCTTCAGTCATCAGTTTTGACAACTTCACAGGGGGTCAGGTTGCCCTCGCCTCTGCGCACGCAGGTCCCTCACAGACAGTTCAACACTGAACGAGACTTTAGCGCTCACTCAGAGCCCCCCGATTTGGGAGTTTAGATGACACAGCCAGTGCCGCCTCCCTGCCCACCCGGCGAGCTCTGCCGCAGAGCTGCTTTGGGTTTCCTCGCCCACTCTGCTACGGAGCAGCCAGAGCCAGCAGGCTTCTGAGCACTCTGGGACTTCTCCTTTCAGGTCTGGTCGATCGTGACTGAGGTGGGCACCTGGGGGGCTGCTCCTACGCAGATCTTCCCACGTGCGTGCGGCTGCATGCCAAAGAGCCAGACACGCACATACACACACACAGAGAGAGAGTGCCACAAGGAATGTGAAGGGCAAAACAGATCGACACAGACGAAGCAACACCTTGACAAGCATCCCTGCGGATGTGACCACTGCCTACATCCACGTGAATGCAGTCCGGGCCTTTCCTGCATTTCCAGAGGATCAAGATGGCGTGTTCTACTGAAACAGAAACACAGCCTCACTCCCTGGATTCATAAGCACAGCGCGTTCGTAGATGCCTCAGATAACAGTCTGGAAATTAAGTCCGTGCCGTGTCTGGGGCTCAGAGCCAAGGCTGCCTCACCAGTCCCCGGTGCAAGCCTCGGGGGTCTTTCTAGATCTGTGCTTCCTGGGCCCTGAGGGTCCACGTTCAGGTTCGCCTGCGCCTCATACAGACGCACACGGGGATCCCACCAGGAGCGGGCCCAAGGCATTCTGTGCTTCCAGCTGCCGCCCCCAAGGCCCCGAGACCCACCATGCCTCCCCTAGGTCCACCACACCCTCATCCTTCTTGCTGAGCAGGCAGAGCTTCAGCCCCTTGCTGTGACCCTTTGCGCCCGACTTGTCTGCCTGCAGCCTGCTCCCTTGGGCAGGTGCCGGGCGTGGAAGTCCTGGCCCTGCACACGAGACCGAAGAGGACTGGCGCATGGCTAGCCACGGAACCGAAACGCTTTATTGCAGGGACTCAGCCAGCTGAGCTCTTCCGTTGAGAGGAGCGCGGGCAGGACAGAGCAGGCCTTTGGCACCGAGGCCGCCTTTGCATCAGCAGGCGTTGCCTGCGTTGCCTGCGTTGCCTGCGTTGCCCCAGCGGGAAACTGCAGGGCTGCAGCCAGCCCTGGATCCTCTTCGTCCTGCTGCTCAAACCTTTTCTCCCCTTAGGAACCGCACAAACTCCGGCAGCCGAGTAAGTAAATCCCGCAGCTTCTGGGCCGGAGATGGGCAAGGTGTAAGCCTTCCCGCTGCTGTTGGTGTTGGCCTCGGCCTCTGAGCGGGGGTGGAGGTGAAGGCTGGCTGTGGCCTGGCGGTAGTGGTTACTGCTGGGCGCAGGCCCGTCTGCGCCAGGATCCAGTCGTAGAAGTGCTGGGTGGAGGTGTAGACTCCGGGCTTCCTTGCTCTCGCGCAGCCCATCCCCCAGCTGGTCACGCCAACAAGCCAGAAGTAGTCGGCGCTCTTGTCTTGGCACACGAGAGGCCCACCGCTGTCCCCCTGCAGCGCGGGAGAGAGGACGAAGGGGTTGTTGGGTGGCCACCGTCAGCCCGGTGGCTGGCTCCTTCCCTCTCGTGGCACTTCCAGAGCTGCGCTCCGTGGCCAGCCAAGCTCTGTAGAAGCTTGCCTGGCAGGGGGCGGTGGGCCTGTAAGGCAGGGCTCGCTCCCACCGCGGCACTGCTGTCCTGCAGGTGCTGCAGGAGGACGTTGCAGGCTTGCGATGGCGAAGCTCTGGGCTGCCAAGGGCACTGGGCGGGCTTTGTGGACGTAGGGCCAGGCCTCTGGGACGAGGCGGGCCGGCCCTGGGCAAAGGCCTGCCCGTGGGGAAGGGGGGGTAAGGCCCTCAGCAGTGGGGGCGCAGCAGCGGGAGGGTGAGAGGCCGGGAAAAGCCCGTGACGGCGCACGTTTGGGCGGTTGTGGCGGGGCTGCCTGCGCTGCCGGGGCTTGGCTTGTAGCACGCTCCTACCTGGCAGGTGTCGATGCCGCCCTGCGGGTAGCCGGCACAGATGTTGTGGCTGTGGATGGCCCCCCTGTACCAGCCGCTGCTGTTACAGACCCTGGTATCGATGAGGCGGACCTGGGCCTCCTGCAGCACGTATGCCGATCCTCCAGCTGCGGAGAGCACAGAAAGGAACGAACACCCAGCAGCTCATTGCCAGTTCTCCTCCCCCGTCTGGCTGAAGCGCTCCCCCGGGGCTCGGCTTTGCACGCGGGCAGGCATCGGACCGCTCCTTCCTTTCTGCCTTGCTCTGGGTCAGTGGTTAGGCCCGTCTCTCTGAGAGGCTTACGCCCCCGCAGCCCCGCTCCGGCTTTCGCCTCTGCCGCCGGGAAGCGCAACCTGCCCCCCCAAGCCGGCCAAGCTTGCACTGGCAAGGTGACTGCATTTTGGGAACCCACCTCTCGCAGTCCTGGCACCCCAGCCACTGATGTAGCAGGCTGTCAGCTCCGAGACTCTCAGCGAGGCGTCGGGCACGCAGGCAAGCTGTACGTAGCTGTTGCACTGGACAGGCCGGTCCAGCTCCAGCAAGGCGATGTCGTTCCTCTGCGTGACGCTACTGTAGTGCTGGTGAACCAGCATCCGCTTGATGCTGCGCACCTGGGCCTCAGGGCCCAGCTGAGTCAGGTGGGTGGCCCCGGCCACCACGCGCAAGGCGGTGATGTACCTGCACGGCAGATGGAGAGAGGGCTCAGGGGGAGCGCAGCCACGTGCTGCAGCAGCCCGGCACTCGCCCTGCCCTCTGCTCGGCGAGGGAGAGAGGAGAGCATTGTTCGGGAGGCTGCCACTGCCCTCGCGTGCCTCGGGCTCAAGCCGCGCCGCGCGGGAGGCTGCTGGGAAGCGGCGGCACGAGCCCAGCCTTCTCCTGAGCAGCGCCGCGGCGGGGCTCTGTGCAGGGCAAGGGGACGGCAGCAGCAGGTGCCGCTGCGCTCAGGGCACCCGCCAGAGCTGCGGGGCTAGCCCCGAGCCCTGGCCCTCCTTACCTGGCCTCGATGAAGCACTGGGCCGATGTGAGCACCCACTGCGGGCTGATGAGGGAGCCCCCGCAGATGTGCGCCGTGCCTCCTTCCAAGGGAGCCTCGATGCTGACGACCCAGGGCCAGGCCCCCGGCAGGGCATCTGTGCCGCCCACGACGCGCGACTTGCTGTAGCGAAAACCCATGGGGCGAAGCCCGCAGCTCCCTCTGTAACCAGAAACTCCTTACTGTGCTGCTGGAGGGCTTGCGCCGCTGCGGCTGAAGGCCAGCCGCCTTCCCCCCCCCCCCCACGGCACGGCCAGACGGGCCGAGGAAACCCGCGGGGCCAAAACCCGCTCCCCGCGCCCCGCTTTCTGCTTCAGCCCGCAGGCGAGCCGTGCCGCCAGGGCCCCGAGCCTCCCACACGGCCTTCAGGAGCCTGGGGGGTGGCCACGGGGGACACGCAGGCCCCCTCCCCGCCAAGCCCACAAGGGTCGCCCCAGCTCCCTGCCAGAGCCTCGGGCCACTTACCCGCAGCCGTCCCACGCGCCGTGCGCAGGGCAGCACGCGGCCAGCAGGACAACGAGGAGGAGGAGGAGAAGGTCCATCCTGCCAGGACGAGGGCTTGCGGCCACCAGCGTGGCTGCCGTGCTGCAGCACTCCCGTTGCCCGGGGTTCCCTTGGAGACAGGGCCGATGTCACAGCGCGCCTGGTCCCGGGTGCTGGGCGTGGCGGCTCTGGGGGGGGGAGGGGTGGGGCCAACAGGGGGGGTCCCAAGCAGGACTGGAGGCAGAAGCTGGGGTCGCGTCCCCCCGTCCCCCCCCCCAGTTTCTACTGCCCCCCCTGCCCCCCCCGACCCCCCAGTGCCGCTGTTGGGGGGGGGGTCCCCTTTGCCAGCCCCCCTAATGAACCCCCCTAATTAATTACCCGGCTAATTACTGCCGGCGGGAGAGGTGCTGGGGCTGCCCCTCCCCCCCCCAGGACCCCCACATTTCCCCACGGGACCCTCCATCAAGGGACCCGCCCAGCCCTCCCGGTTCCCCCCAGTAACTCCCTTGGAACCCCAGTTCCCCCCCAGTTCCTCCCAGTAACTCCCCTGGACCCCCAGCTGCCCCCCCAGTTCCCCCCAGTATACTATTTGGGACCTCCAGTTGGCCCCCAGTTTCTTCCGGTAACACCCCCGGATCCCCAAGCCCTCCCAGTTGCCTCCCAGTTCTCCCCAGTAACTCTCCTGGTCCCCCAGTTGCTCCCAGGTTCCCTCCAAACAACTGTCCAAGCCCGCCCAGTAACGCCCCCGGACCCCCAAGCCCTCCCAGTTGCCTCCCCATGTAACTCCCATAGACCCCCAGTTGCCCCCAATAACTCCCCAGTCCCCCCCAGTTCCCCCCCCCCCCCCCCGGTACACCAGTACCCTCCATTTGCCCCTCAGTAATTTCCCTGCTACCCCAGTTGCTCCCAGTAACTCCCCTGGAACCCTAAGCCCTCCCAGTTGCTTCCCAGTTCTCCCCAGTAACTACCATGGACCCCCAGTTGCCCCTCAGTTCCCTCCAAATAACTGACCAACCCCCCCCCCAGTAACTCCCCCAGATCCCCAGTTGCGCCCCAGTAACTCCCCAGCCCCCCCCCAGTTGCTGCCCACTTTCCCCAGTGACTCCCCTGGGCCCTCAGTTGTCCCCCAGTTCCTCCCAGTAACTTCCCTGGACACCCAAGCCCTCCCAGTTGCACCCAGTAACTGTCCTGGATCCCCAGTTGCCCACCAGTTCCCCCCCAGTAACTCCCCAGGACCCCAGTTGCCCACCAGTTCCCCCCTAAAGCTCTCTTGGACCCCCAGTTGCCCCCCGGTTCCTCCCAGTAACTATCCTGGACCCCCAGTTGCCCTCCCATTTGCCTCCCACTTCCCCCCCCAGAGCACCAGTTGCCCCCCAGTCACTCCCCTGGACCCCCAACCTCCCCCTCCCAGTAACCCCCCTGGACCACCAGTTGCCCCAGTAACTCCCCTGGCCCCCCAGTCGCCCCCCAGTAATTATCCTGGAGTCCCATTTGCCTCCCAGTTCCCCCCCCCCCCCCCGGACCACCAGTTGCCCCCAGTAACTCCCCTGGACCCACAGTCGCCCCCTAGTGGCCGCCCGGATGCCTGGGTCCCCCAGGGCTGGGGTGACGGGGCGGGGGGGGGGGAGGGGAGAGGAGGGGGTGGGACACGCAGGGCACGGGGGACACGCGGGACGGGCGGGACACGAGGGCTCTGCCCCGCCCCCCGGGGCCCCGCCCTGCCCCGCCCGCCCCGCCCCTCTGCCCCCGGGGGCGGCTGTGGGGCAGGAGCGGCAGCGCCAGGCCCAGACGCGCCGCGGGTCACGCTGCGTGGCGGGTCACGCGCCCGGCGGCCGTCGTGGGTGGCCCCTCCCCCCCCCCCCGAACCGCTGCCGCTCGACGCTTTTATTTGATGCTCGATGCTTTTATTGTAGGCGGGGGAGGGGAAGGTGGGGGGCTGGGGGGGGGTGGGGCGGCGGCGGGTCCGGAGCTTCACTCCTCGTTGAGTCCCTGCGGGTGGAGAAAGCGCGGGCGGGTCAGCGGGGGGGGGGGCTGTGGGGGAGGGGCGGGGCCGTGGGGGAGGGGGGGGAGGGGCCGCCCCCACCTTGGCGCCGCCGTCGCGACTCTTGGCCCGCAGCTTGTTGAGCTGGGCCTCGGCGCTGTCGGCGCGCTCCTCCGCCGCGTCCAGCTCGTGCTGCGCCTTGCGGCACTTGGCCAGGTGGGTGTTGGCCTGGTCCTCCTGCGGGGCGGGGGGTCACGGGGGCTGCCCGCTCCCCGCCGGGCGGTCTGGGGCCACCAGCCCACCCCACCCCCACCGGCCTCCAGCCCACCTCCATCCAGCCTTCGTCCCGCGAACCTTGACGCCACCTTCTTCCCGGCTTCATCCCACCAACCTCCATCCAACCCTGATCCATCCAACCTCCATCCCACCTTCATCCCAAAAATCTTCATCTGACCTTCATCCCACCAGCCTTCATCTGACCTTCATCCCACCAACCTTCATCCCACCAGCCTTCATCTGACCTTCATCCCACCAACCTTCATCCCACCAGCCTTCATCTGACCTTCATCCCACCAGCCTTCATCTGACCTTCATCCCACCAACCTTCATCCCACCAGCCTTCATCTGACCTTCATCAACCCAACCTTCATCCCACCTTCATCAACTCAACCTTCATCCCACCAGCCTTCATCTGACCATCATCAACCCAACCTTCATCCCACCAGCCTTCATCCCACCAGCCTTCATCTGACCTTCATCCCACCAACCTTCATCTGACCTTCATCCCACCAACCTTCATCCCACCAGCCTTCATCTGACCTTCATCAACCCAACCTTCATCCCACCAGCCTTCATCTGACCCTCATCCCACCAACCTTCATCCCACCAGCCTTCATCTGACCTTCATCCCACCAACCTTCATCCCACCAGCCTTCATCTGACCTTCATCCCACCAACCTTCATCCCACCAGCCTTCATCTGACCTTCATCAACCCAACCTTCATCCCACCAGCCTTCATCTGACCCTCATCCCACCAACCTTCATCCCACCAGCCTGCATCTGACCCTCATCCCACCAACCTTCATCCCACCAGCCTGCATCTGACCCTCATCCCACCAACCTTCATCCCACCAGCCTGCATCTGACCCTCATCCCACCAACCTTCATCCCACCAGCCTGCATCTGACCCTCATCCCACCAGCCTTCATCTGACCCTCATCAACCCAACCTTCATCCCACCAGCCTTCATTTGACCTTCATCCCACCAGCCTTCATCTGACCATCATCAACCCAACCTTCATCCCACCAGCCTTCATCCCACCAGCCTTCATCTGACCTTCATCCCACCAGCCTTCATCTGACCTTCATCCCACCAGCCTGCATCTGACCTTCATCCCACCAGCCTTCATCCCACCAGCCTTCATCTGGCCCTCATCAACCCAACCTTCATCCCATCTTCATCCCACCCCCATCCAACCCACCTTCATCCCACCTTCAGCCCTCAACCCCCACCCGCATCTGCCCCACACTACCCCTCCCCCACCCTCCTCCCTTCTGCCCCCCCCCCGCCGAGGTCCCCTGGGCCACCCCCACCCCGCCCTGGGGGGGGGAGGGGCGGCCCCCAGCACTCACGGCCTCCTCCGCCTGCCGCTTGTAGGCCTTGACCTTCAGCTGGAGCTTGTCCACCAGCTCCTGCAGCCGCAGCAGGTTCTTGCGGTCCTCCTCGGCCTGGGGGGGTGACACGGGGGGGGTCAGGACCAGCCCCCACCCCCGGGCCGCCCCCAGAGCAATTAGGAGACAATTAACGATGTTCTTGGGGGCTGGAACCCCTCATGGGTCTGGGGGTCGCCCGGCTTGTGGAGCGGGAGGTTCCCCCCGGGGGGAAGGTGGCTTCTTGGCCCCACCCAGGGCCCCCGTGACGTTCTGGAACATTCCAAGAGTCCGTGGGGGCCGGCGTGGCCACCACGTCAAGCACGTTCCAGGTCACTCTGTGGCGTTGGAGGCAGCGGGGTGGCCTGGGTCACCCGTGTCCCTCCGGCCACCGGGGCAACCACCTTCTGGGTCACCCTCCCGTGTCGGCCGTGGGTCCTCGTGGCCGGGGGCCACCCCGCGCGCCCCACCTGGTAGCTGAGCTCCTTGCCGCGCCGCTCGGCCTTGCGGAGGCCTTTGACGCTCTCGGCGTGGCGCTTCTGCTCGGCCTCCAGCTCGTTCTCCAGCTCCCTGACGCGGGCCTCCAGCTTCTGCAGCTGCTTCTTGCCCCCCTGGAGGGCCACCTGCTCGGCCTCGGCCAGCCGCAGCTGCAGGTCCTTGACGCTCTGCTCCAGGTTCTTCTTCATCCGCTCCAGGTGGGCGCTGGTGTCCTGCTCCTTCTTCAGCTCCTCCGCCATCATGGCCGCCTGCCCGGGGGAGGGTGGCCGGTGACGCCGGGGGCCGGGGGGCTGGGGTCCTCCGCCCCGCCCCGACTCACGTCGGTGATGGCCTTCTTGGCCTTCTCCTCGGCGTTGCGGCACTCCTGGACGGCCTCTTCCACCTCCGCCTGCAGCTGCAGGGTGTCACCCTCCAGCTTCTTCTTCTGGTTGATGAGGCTGGTGTTCTGCCGGAGAGGCCCGCGGGGGTGAGGGGGGACCCGCGGTGGGGGTGGGGCGGGCGGGTTGGCAGCTCCCGGAGGAGGATCTGGCCCCCCGGGTGCCTCCGGGGCTCGGCAGGGGGGAGCGGTGGGGTGGTGGAGGACCCCGTGGTGGCCCCCCGTGGGACGCGGGGTGGGGCGAGGGTGTCACCCCCGCCTCACCTGTGAGTGGAGGAGCTGGACCCTCTCGCTGGCCTCCACCAGCTCCTGCTCGGCCAGCTTGCGGCCCCGCTCGCTCTGCTCCCCCAGCGCCCGCAGCTCCTCCAGCTCCGCCTGCAGGAGGCTGCTCCTCCGCTCCACCAGGGCCACGTTCTCCTTCAGCTCCTCGCTGGCCCGTACCGCGTCGTCCAGCTGCAGCTGGGTGTCCTGGGGGGGGGGGGGGGGAGGGGGGGGGGCGCCTGGCCCGTTAGGGGGACGGAGGGCGCGGGGTGGAGGTGGGGCGCCCGCCCCCTCCCCGCCCCCCGCGGCACCTTGAGGTAGCCCTGCAAGGCCTTGACTTGCTTCTGGGCCTCGGCGGCCAGGCGGTTGGCGTGGCCCAGCTGGATCTCCATCTCGTTGAGGTCGCCCTCCATCTTCTTCTTCAGCCTCAGCGCCTCGTTGCGGCTGCGGGTCTCGGCGTCCAGCGCGGCCTGCAGCGAGTCCAGCGCCCGCAGGTGGTGCCGCTTGGCCTGCTCCGCCTCCTCGTCCTTCTCGGCCAGCTTGCGCTCGTGCTCCGCCTTCACCTGGCCGAGCTCCAGCTGGGCCCGCAGGATCTTCCCCTCCTCGTGCTCCAGCGAGGCCTGGCGGGGGCGAGGGGGGCGCTGAGGGCGGCGCGGCAGGAGCGGCAGCAGGTGGCGGGGGGGGTGGGGGGGGGGCACCTCACCTCCGCCTCCTCCAGCGCCGCCTGCAGCTCCAGCTTCTCGGCCTCCAGCTGCTTGCGGACCTTCTCCAGCTCCTGGCGGCTCTTGTGGCTGGCGCCCAGCTGCTCCGTCAGCTCCGAGATCTCCTCTGCGCCGGTGGGATCCCGTCAGGCCGCTGCAGAGCCGCCGGCCGGCCGGGGGGGGACGCGCCGGGGGACTCACCCTGGAGGTTCTTGGTCTCCCTCTTGAAGGTCTCCAGCTGCTCCAGCGCCTCCTCGTAGGCGTTCTTCAGCTTGAAGAGCTCGGTGCTGAGGGACCTGGCCTCCTTCTGCGACGCCTCCAGCTCCGTCTGCGACTCCTCCAGCTTCTGCTTCCACTCGGACAAGAGCTACAGGGACAGCGCCGGGTCACAGCTGCTGCCCCTCCCCCTCCTCCTCCTCCTCCTCCTCCTCCTCCCCGTAACCACCTCCCGGTGAAGCTGCGCTCAAACGCGGCCCTGGGCCGCCGCCCCGTGTCCTTCTGGGTTCTTCTGCTCGTCCTGGCTGGGACAGGCCGGTGGGCCCCACAGCTCCCCTCCCCCCACCCCGCCCCCCCCCCCCCCACCTTGTCAAAGTTCCTCTGCTTCTTGTCCAAGGCGGCCGCAGCTGCGTTGGAGCGCTCCAGGTCGCCCGTCAGGTCCTCGATCTCATTCTGCAGCCGGTGCTTGGTCTTCTCCAGGGAGGAGCACTTGGCGTTGACCGCCTCCACCGCCTCCTCGGCCTCCTGCAGCCGCTGCGCCAGCTTCTTCCTGCCCCGCGGGACCAGCCAGACACCCGCTGCCTCCTCTGGCTTCTGCAGCTCCTTCGGCGTTCCGGGGCTCTCCGCTCACCCCCACCCCGGGGCAGCCACCTCCGTGGGGGAGGGGGCTCCCCAGTGGTCCACCCTGGTGCTCCCAGAGGAGGCCCAACCCCCACCCCCCACCACGTGCCTCCTTCGACTCGAAGTGGCCTCCAGGGCAGCCTGAGAGCCTGGAGGGCCTCCCGGTGGTCCCACCTCGGGGCGGGGGGTGGACTCACTTGGCCTCCTCCAGCTCCTCGGTGCGCTGGATGGCGTCCGTCTCGTACTTGGTCCTCCACTGCGCCACCTCGGAATTGGCCTTGGAGAGTGAGCGCTGGAGCTCGGCCTTGGCCTCCGTCTCCTCCTCGTACTGCTCCCGCAGCAGGTCGCAGTCGTGCCGGGCCGACTGGAGGGCGTGGGCCAGCGCATTCTTGGCCTGGGAGGGGGGAGAATGTGGCACCGTTGGGCTGGTGGCCACCTGAGCCGGCTTGGGGTTCTCCGGCCCGGCAGGAGCTGGGTTCCATCACCCCAACTCAAGCAGACCTTCTGTAGACCAACCCGACCTCCCCCGGATCAACCCAACCCTCCTCAGACCTCATCCAGACCAACCCAATCTTCTTTAAACCTTCTGTAGACCAACCCGACCTCCCCCGGATCAACCCAACCCTCCTCAGACCTCATCCAGACCAACCCAATCTTCTTTAAACCTTCCGTAGACCAACCCAACCCTCCTCAGACCTCATCCAGACCAACCCAATCTTCTTTAAACCTTCTGTAGACCAACCCGACCTCCCCCGGATCAACCCAACCCTCCTCAGACCTCATCCAGACCAACCCAATCTTCTTTAAACCTTCTGTAGACCAACCCAACCCTCCTCAGACCTCATCCAGACCAACCCAATCTTCTTTAAACCTTCTGTAGACCAACCCGACCTCCTCCGGATCAACCCAACCCTCCTCAGACCTCATCCAGACCAACCCAACCTTCTTTAAACCTCCTGTAGACTAAGCCAAGCCAACCCAACCCCCCTGAGAGCCCCCAGCCCCAGGCAGTTTCCTTAGGACCCTCAACCCGTCTCGCCCTGCTGCCAAGGCAGCCTCACGTTGTGCCCCTCAGTCCTAACCCAACCTCACCTTTGACCTTGGAGGTGCCTTTTGCCCCCAACCTTCCACCCCCTCGACCTCCCCAGCGCGGCCCTACCTTGGCCTCTTCCTCCAGCTGCCTCTTGAGGTCCTCCAGCTGCTGGCCGTAGGTCACCTTCCCACGCGTCAGCTGGTTGATGAAGGCTTCCTTCTCCTCCAGCTGCCTGGAGAGCTCCCCTGGGGGGTGGAAAGGGGGACGACCGCCCGCTGGAGACACCCCACAGCCATCCCAGCGGGCGGGGGACGGGCGAGTGGTTTGGGGAAGAGCGAGGCCCTCACCATTCTCTGTCTGGAGCTTGGCCCGCTGGGTGGTGAGGTCGTTGACCATGCGTTGAGCCTCTTCGGCCTTGGTCCGGTGCTCGTTCATCTGGTCTTCCACGGAGCGGCACATCTTCTCCAGGGTGGCCTGGAGACAGGAGGGGTGGCAAGGTGAGAAGGAACCCAGAGAGCGATGGAGGGGTCGTCCCTCGTCGGCTGGAGACCCGTCACCTACCTTGGCCTTGATCAGCTGCTCCATGTTGGAGCCCAGGTCGTCCAGCTCCAGCTTGAGCTCACTCTTCTCCTTCTCCAGCTTCTGCTTGACGCGCTGCAGGTTGTCGATCTGCTCGCTGAGCTCGGCCACGCTGTCGGCGTGCTTCTTGCGCAGCGCGGCGGCCGTGGCCTCGTGCTGCAGGGTGGCCTCCTCCAGGTCCCGCCGCAGCTTCTGGAACTCCACCTCCCGCTTCTTGTTGTGCTCCAGCTGCACCGAGGTGGCGCCGCCCGCCTCCTCCAGGCGCTCGCTGATCTCCTCCAGCTCCCGCGACAGCTCTGAGCGCAGCTTCTCCACCTTGGCCCTGCCCGTCCGCTCCGCCTCCAGCTCCTCCTCCAGCTCCTCCAGCCGGGCCTGAGCGCCAGGGACAGAGAGCGTGACGACAGCTGTGACTCCACCCAACGCGCCCACTCAACCCAACCCAACCAGCTGGAGCTTCTTCCACTCAACCAGGTGGAGATTCTTCCACTCAACCCAACCCAACCAGGTGGAGATGCTTCCACTCAACCCGGTGGAGATGCTTCCACTCAACCCAACCCAACCCGGTGGAGCTTCTTCCACTCAACCCAGCCCAACCCGGTGGAGCTTCTTCCACTCAACCCAACCCAATCCGGTGGAGCTTCTTCCACTCAACCCAACCCAACCAGGTGGAGATGCTTCCACTCAACCCAACCCAACCCGGTGGAGCTTCTTCCACTCAACCCAACCCAACCCGGTGGAGCTTCTTCCACTCAACCCAGCCCAACCCGGTGGAGCTTCTTCCACTCAACCCAACCCAACCAGGTGGAGCATCTTCCACTCAACCCAGTTCCATCAGGTGGAGACTCGTCCACTCAACTCAACCAGCTGGATACTCCGCACTCAACCACGTTCAACCAGCTGGAAACTCTTCCACTCAACCCAACCCAACCAGCTGGAGGGTCTGTGTCTCAAGCCAGCTCACGTCAGCTGGCTGGAGGATCTTCAACCCAGCTTGCCCAGCTGGAGGGTCTTTGACCCACCCCACCTAGGCACAGGCTGGATCCCTCACCTGCAGCTCCTTCAGCTTCTTCTGGAGTTGCAGGGCCAGTGCCTGCTCGTCCTCGATCTTGCTGTTCTGTTGGTGGACCTCGAACTCTTTCCTGCCGAGGAAGGCGGAGAGCGCTGAGGTCCCTGCCTGCACCCCCCGCCCGGGCCACAGCAGGAAGGGAGGCCCAGCCTCACTTCTTCAGCTTCTCCTCCAGCTGCTGCTTGTCGTTCTCCAGATCCATGATGTTCTCCTGGCTCAGCTTCAGGTCACCTTCCAGCTTCCTCTTGGCCCGTTCCAGGTCCATGCGAAACTTCTTCTCCTGCTCCAGGGAGCCTTCGAGCTGCCACCGAGGCAGAGACCCCCCATTAGCTCCCAGAACCACCCACCCCCACCAGGACGTTCATCCCCCGAGGGACCAGCGATGGGAGGGACAGAACTCACGTCGTCCACTTGCTGTTCCAGCTTGACTTTGGCTTTCGTCAAGGTGTTGACCTTGTCTTCCTCCACCTGCAGGTCATCCAGCGTTTGCTGGTGGGCTTCTTGCAGGGCTTTCTTCTCCTTTGTCAGCTTGCCAATGGTCTCATCCAGCCCGGCCATCTCCTCTGTCAGGTTCTTGACCTGCAGGAGGAGAAATGTCTGGCCTCCAGCTCGGTGCCAGTGGTAAGGGAAGAGCGGGGGGGGGGGGGGGGGGGGGGGGGGGGAGGGGATATTGCTGCTGTCCTGGGCCCGTGAGGCTGTTTCAGTGCAGGAGAACTCCAAGGGCTTTGGGTCTTCTTCAGGTAGCCCGACCGCCCCAGCCTTGGGGCTCCTCAACCCAGCCGCCCTTAGGTCTCCTCAGCCCAGCCCAACCTGCCTGGGGCTCCTGAACCCAACCCCACCCCACCCAACCACCCTGGGGTCTCCTCAGCCCACCCCAGCCTGCCTTGGGTCTCCTGAGCCCAACCCAACCCAACCACCCTGGGGTCTCTTCAACCCAACCCAACCCAACCCAACCACCCTGGGGTCTCTTCAACCCAACCCAACCCAACCCCCCGTGGGTCTCCTGAGCCCAACCCAACCCAACCACCCTGGGGTCTCTTCAACCCAAACCAACCCAACCCCCCTTGGGTCTCTTCAACCCAACCCAACCCAACCCCCCTTGGGTCTCTTCAACCCAACCCAACCCAACCCAACCACCCTTGGGTCTCTGCAACCCAAGCCAACCCAACCCAACCCAACCCAAGCCAACCCAACCCAACCACCCTTGGGTCTCTTCAAGCCAAGCCAACCCAACCCAACCCAAGCCAACCCAACCCAAGCCTCCTTGGGCTTCCTCAGACCAACCCCCCCACCCTTGGGCCTCCTCAACCCAACCCATCCGGCTTTGGATCTACTGAACCCAACCTACCCCAACCCAACCCATCTGGTCTTGGGGCTCCTCAACCCAACCCAACCTCAGCCCAAGCCGACCAGCCTTGGGTGTCCTCAAGCCCCCTCAGCCTGAGGTCAAGGCCCCTCCTCGCCCTCACCTTGTTCTCGGTGGCATGTTTCTCCTTCTCCACCTTGGCCAAAGACAACTCCAGGTCGTCGATGTCCTTCTTCAGCTCCGAGCACTCATCCTCCAGCTTCCTCTTCTTGGCCGTCAGCTCGGCGTTCATCTCCTCCTCTTCCTCCAGCCGCTCCGTCAGCTCCTTCACCTTGGCCTCCAGCTGGATCTTGGTCTTGATCAGCTGGTCGCAGCGCTCCTCGGCGTCGGCGAGGTTGTCCTGCTCCTGAGAGGGGGAATGTGGGTGGGAGGCTGGAGGAAGGGGGAGGGAGGGGGTGGGGCACGGTGGGGGTGGCGGCCACCCCCTTGGCTTGAGGTTTTGGGGGGGCAACCTCACTCACGGCCTGCACTTGGAGCTGAAGGTCATTCTTCTCCTGCAGCATGGAGACCATCTTCTCCTCCAGCTCCTTCCGCCGCGCCTCCGTCTTGTCCAGGGCCTCCTTCAGCCGCCCAAACTCCTCCTTCATGGTCTGTGGGAGGTCCACCTCAGTCTCACCTCCTCCCCCCTCCCCCCCACACCCCCTTCATCCCATCCTCTCCATCCCTGCCCCACCTGCATCTCCTTCTCCGTCTCGGCGCTCTTCAGCAAGGGCTTGATCTTGAAGTAGAGCTTCATCCAGGGCCAGTTCTTCACCCCCATGAAGGCCCTGACGTTCCACTGGATCACCAAGAGCGCGTCCCTACGATGAGGACGAGGGAAGAGGTGGGTCCCCAGGGGCCTCCCCGCAACGTGGGCCCACGGCTGCCTCCACCCCACCACCTACCGGCGCTCCAGAATCTTCTTGAACTCCTGCCGGGAGAGGAAACCACGGACTTGGGCTTGTAGGCGGGTGATGATCCGGGCCAGGCGCTCGTCCCGCATCTCCTCCAGCAGCCCCAGCATGCCAGCCTTGAAGAAGACCTGGTGGAGGAAGGAGGAGGGTGGTGGTGGGGCGGTGGAAGAGCTGGTGGACGCTCCCCTCCCCCCGCGGGTACCCGCCACCACGGGGTGGTGGAACCTGGTGGGTGGGTGGCAGGATGGAAGGGGCGGGAGGTGGGCAGGGGGCCACGGGGGTGGTGGGACCGTGGCGACCAGGTGGGCGGTGGGACCGTCCCCGGGGCCTCACCTTGGTGTGGCCGAACTTGTACTGGGTGTGGTCGATGTCCAGGGACCCCAGGAGCTTCTCGGCGCCCTTGCGGCTGTCGATGAACTGCCCCTCGGGGATGGCCGCCGGGTTCAGGATGCGGTACCTGGTGGCCCGAGAGACCCCCAGGTGAGCCCCGGGGGGGGGGGGGGGGTTGTCCTCCCCCCCTCCCCCCCTCCCCCCCTCCCCTCCCCCGCACTCACCGCTGGCGGAAGTCCCCGTAGAGGATGCGGTTGGGGAAGCCCTTGCGGCAGATGCGGATGCCCTCCAGCACCCCGTTGCAGCGCAGCTGGTGCATCACCAGGGGGTTGTCCATCACGCCTGGTGGTGGTGGGCGGGGTTAGAAGCGGGGGAGGGGTCAGCCACCGGCCACACGCGTCCCCCTGCCCCTCCCCCCCCCCGCCCCTTTCCTCACCCGGCTCCTTCCGCTCGTTGGGGATGAGGCAGCGGACGAAGTGGGGGTGGGTGGTCTTGAGGTTGGCCATCAGCTTGTTGAGGTTCTCCTGGCGAGGAGGGAGGAGCGGCTGAGCAAGGGGAGGGGCCCGCGGAGGAGGGGCGCGGTGCGACCACCCTCCCTCTGCCCCGCGGCGCTTCGGTCGGTCCCTCACCCGGTGCAGCGCCGAGACGGTCTGGAAGGAGGAACCTTTCTTCTTGGCTCCTTTCCCCTTCCCTCCATCGCCGCCTGGGGAGAAGAGGTTGGGGGCGAGGCGGGCCAGGAGGCGACTCCCGTGGGCGACCGTCTTCTCCAGCCAGCCACCCCTCCCCCCACCGCCTCCACCCCCCCTCACCGGCGTCGGCCCCGGCGTAGTTGGAGAAGAGGCTGGCCAAGAGCTTGAGGGCCGACTTCTGGTAAAGCCCCACCACCGTCTCGTTGAGGGGGTCTTTGTTCTTCTCCAGCCACCCCACAATGTTGTAGTCCACCGTGCCGGCGTAGTGGATGAGCGAGAAGTGCGCCTCCGGCTTGCCCTTGACGTTGCGCGGCTTCCCGAAGTTGGCCGACTTGCCCAGGTGGTTGTCGTAGAGTTTGGCCTTGAAGGTCATGTCCGAGGCCTTGGGGAACATGCACTCCTCCTCCAGGATGGACATGATCCCCATGGGCTGCCGAGGAGAAGGCCTCCTTGAGCCAAGCGCCGCGCCGGCTCCGGCCGGGAGGACCTACCATCTCCGGCAGCCCCCCCGGGAGCCCCCTGGGGTGGGGGTGGTGGCACCTTCTCGATGAGGTCGATGCAGGCCTGGAGGTCCATGCCGAAGTCGATGAACTCCCACTCGATCCCCTCCTTCTTGTACTCCTCCTGCTCCAGCACGAACATGTGGTGGTTGAAGAACTGCTGCAGCTTCTCGTTGGTGAAGTTGATGCAGAGCTGCTCGAAGCTGTTGAACTGGGGGGGGGGGAGGGGGCGGCCGACGGGGTCAGTGCGACGCCCAACGGCACCAGCAGGGTCAACCGAGCGTCCGCTAAGGCCCACACGGCGCCCGACGGCGCCGACGGGGTCAACTCAAGCCCCGGCAGGGCCAACGCGACACCCGGGGGGGGTCAACGGGGACAACCCGAGACCCGAGGGGGTCCACGTGACGTCTGGCGGGGTCAGCGGGGTCAACTCCACACCCAACGGGGTCAACTGGCCACTCCACGGGGTCAACTGGGCCCCCGGTGAGATCAAGGGGGTCGACCCCACCCCCAACAGGGTCAACCCGACGGGGTCAAGCGGGCCCTCACGTCGAAGATCTCGAAGCCGGCGATGTCCAGCACGCCGATGAAGTACTGCCGTGGCTGCTTGGTGTCCAGCGAGTTGTTGATCCTGGTGACCATCCAGTTGAACATCTTCTCGTAGACGGCCTTGGCCAAGGCCCCGATGGAGTAGTACACCTGGGAGAGGGACGCCCCGCCGGTGAGAGGGTGGCTCGGGGTGTCCTCCCAGTGGGAGGAGGGGTTTTGGGGGGCGACCTCCTCACCTGCTGGACATTCTGCCCCTTGGTGACGTACTCGTTGCCCACCTTGACCCGGGGGTGGCACAAGCCCTTGAGGAGATCGGCCGAGTTCAGCCCCATCAGGTAGGCCGACTTGTCGGCATCTGGAGGAGACGACGTGTGGTCAGGTCCCGCCTCACCCCCCCACAGCCTGGTGACCCCAGGACCCGTTGGGGGTGTCCCCCCACCCCCACCCCCACCTTCAGTGCCGTCCGGCTCCGCCTGCTCCTCCCGTTGCTTCTGCTTGAACTTCATGTTGCCGAAGTGCATGATGGCCCCCGTCAGCTTGTAGACGCCGGCCTTCTCCTCGGTGGTGAATCCCAGGACGTCGAAAGCGCTCTGCGGGGCGGGGGCAGGGCCGGCTGCAGAGGGCCCGGCCACGCCCACCGCCCAGCTGAGGCCACGCCCAGAGGTGGGCCACCCCTCCCCCGCTCCTCCGGCCAGCGGAAGGACCCAACCGTGGAAACCTCCACTGGGCCGCAGCTCCCTCTGGCCACCTCGGGGCTGCGCTGTGGTGGGTTCAGCCACCCGAGGAGTCCATGCAGGGGTTCATCCATCCAGGGGTTCATCCATCCATCCATCGTGGGGCTCCATCCATCCAGGGGTTCATCCATCCAGGGGTTCATCCATCCAGGGGTTCATCCATCCAGGGGTTCATCCATCCAGGGAACCATCCATCCAGGGGTTCATCCATCCAGGGAACCATCCATCCAGGGAACCATCCATCCAGGGGTTCATCCATCCAGGGGTTCATCCATCCAGGGGTTCATCCATCCAGGGAACCATCCATCCAGGGGTTCATCCATCCAGGGGTTCATCCATCCAGGGGTTCATCCATCCAGGGGTTCATCCATCCAGGGAACCATCCATCCAGGGGTTCATCCATCCAGGGGTTCATCCATCCATCCATCGTGGGGCTCCATCCATCCAGGGGTTCATCCATCCAGGGAACCATCCATCCAGGGAACCATCCATCCATCCATCGTGGGGCTCCATCCATCCAGGGGTTCATCCATCCAGGGGTTCATCCATCCAGGGGTTCATCCATCCATCCATCGCGGGGCTCCATCCATCCAGGGTTCATCATC
>NW_023618194.1:0-27845 GCF_015220075.1 Falco rusticolus | reverse complement strand
TTAGGGTTAGGGTTAGGGTTAGGGTTAGGGTTAGGGTTAGGGTTAGGGTTAGTGTTATATACATGCCATGCACAGCTGAGGCTTAGAGTTCCATTTAGGGTTAGGCCCCTTAGGGTCAGGATTAGGGTTAGGGTTAGGGTTAGGGTTAGGGTTAGGGTTAGGTTTAGGGTTAGGGTTAGGGTTAGGGTTAGGGTTAGGGTTAGGGTTATGTACATGCCATGCACAGCTGAGGTTGAGTCCCGTTTAGGGTTAGGCCTCTTAGGGTCAGGATTAGGGTTAGGTTTAGGGTTAGGGTTAGGGTTAGGGTTAGGGTTAGGGTTAGGTACATGCCAAGCACAGCTGAGGTTTTGAGTTCCGTTTAGGGTTAGGTCTCTTAGGGTTAGGGTTAGGGTTAGGGTTAGGGTTAGGGTTAGGGTTAGGGTTAGGGTTTGGGTTAGGTACATGCCATGCACAGCTGAGGTTTAGAGTTTCGTTTAGGGTTAGGCCTCTTAGGGTGAGGGTTAGGGTTAGGGTCAGGGTCAGGGTTAGGGTTCGGTACATGCTTGTGTTACCGAAATCTCGGAATGAAGACCTTATCGACACCAATGTGATGCAGATAAGCAGACACTTCTTTATTGACGGCCGGGTGCGTGAGCGAGTCCTCTCACGATCAACGCACACCAGGTCCCAAAATCAGATTCCATATATATAACTTATTCATACATATTCATTAAATATTCATCCATAATCCTAACATTTCCCATAAATCATTAACATATTCTCCTCCCATATCCGATTCTGCGCAATAAAGCTTAAAAAGATCTAGAAATGGGTCTGGGGTACGATTTTGGTAGGTGCTATATGAGTCGGTGGTCGCGATCTCCCCCTGCCGGAATTACCTTTTACTAAAGTTCACAGTTTCTTGGCAGGTAACGACAAGCTGTTCCAGTCGATTCTCCCCAGTTTCCATTCATCCTACATGCTGACATCTCAATATACTTTCTATATACAGAAGACTGGTTAAATACAATGGAACCTTCCAACCCTAGAGTTATTACAATAGTTCCAGGCCCTTCTTCTAGCCTTGGTACAAGACGTACAAAAGATTCCATAACGTCTCTTATTGCGTAGATGCAAGTTTCCTATAATTTTTTCCTTAACCTTCTACATTTCAATTCTCTTAAATGATTTTATAAAATCAATTAGTTAATCAAATAGAATCAATTGATTTTAACTGATTAACTAATCGGTAACATTTCCCCCCTTTGAAACTGTTGAGAATCATTATTTCAATACTTTCACTTTATTCATATATCTTTTGTTTCAACATATTTGGGTAATGGATCATGTCTTGGTGAAATAGTTGGTACTTCTCTCATAATCATACGACTCACTGCAATTCTATTGGTAAACTGTTTCTTCAGACACGCATATATCAACATGCTCATCAAAAAGACAACTAGTAACAGAAACAAAGTCTGAATTATAGATTGTATCCAAGAGCTCAAATTCCATCCCAGTTTGTTCAAAATTTTCCCAAGCCAATCTTCTGACAGATCCTTTTGAATTGTTTCAGTTTCTTTTTCAATTTTTCCCAATAGATCTGGATCACGTTCCACATCCTGAGTGACATTTGGAATGTGGATACAACAGTGGTCCAGTTTATCCTTAAGATATCCACACACTCCATGTTCTTTAAGTAGGAGCATATCTAGTGCCATTCTATTTTGTAAAGTCATTCTGGAAGTTGCCTGTAGTTGTATATTCAATTCCTTAAACCCCTTCTTGGTAACGTTTGCCAATTTTTCCACTTGACCAGTTAAATGATAGAGCCATGCTCTGTTTCTATATGAAGCTGTAGGATTTAAAAGTGATTCCAGTGCCCAGCCAATTTTCACTCCTGTAGATGGTTCATTCCAAATATCATCATTTATCTCAGATCGCTTTATTCGTTTCAATTCTAAATTCTCCAAGGATCCTTTAAATGGTGATTTCTTTCAAATTGGACACAATTTTGGCATGCCTAAAGTAATTTGTTTTTCCTTACCATCTAATGGTAGGTGTGTTGTCCAGGTTCCATCACTTAATGCCCAAACTAAATGTCCTGGACTTCAAATAGTAGTTTTACTACGACTAAACAAAGTTCCTTTCCTAACTGTAAAAGTGCTGATTAAATTGAAAGTATTCTTAAGACCTCGACAAAAAAATAACCATATTTCAAAGCAGCAGCCAACGGAGGAACTCTTTGAGTTACTAAGTCTGCATTATTACAATCATACACTTTTTCACATTTCCACCATGGCACTATTTTATTTTCCTTCTCTCCCGATGTAGTTGACCTATCATCTGCCCAGGGTAATACTGAAAAAACCTTTCCATCCCAGGTAAAACACCAAGAAATTCTTGCTACATACTGAAAATGGGAAAATATGGACATAGACCATATAGAGTCCCACTGGTCTACTACCTGGGTGCTCTGGCCAGTTTCGTTACACTTCCATTTCATAACACTTTTGCTCACGTTGATTTTAAATTGTTCATCATAAGAACACCATCCCACAGTCTTAAATCTTCCTATTTTGGTAAAAACATAATTTAACAATTTTTCACAATCCGCCAGATTACCTGGAGATTTCCACTGTTTTCTAATGACTTTTATTTGCTCATACCGTTGAGTCACTGGCCTCTGTTCACAATAATTGGTTTCATTTTTATGTTCCAGGTTAGTCAAATTCATAGTTAAAATTCCCCATGGAATAGATTCACCTACTGCCTTCGGTATTGGCAAACAGGCAGTGATCTGCGTGATGTTTTGTAAATTGGCAAATTCTTTAAATCAATCCTACCATCAAATTTTCCTCAGCCATTTGTTGTTGTGGGCCCCATACAAAGGGAGAGTTCTTTTGGGCCTCGTACAGCGGTTTAGCTATTAGCCCATAGTTCATGATCCAAAGGCGACACCACCCGGTCATTCCCCAAAATGCTCTGAGTTCATGAATATTTCTCGGCTCAGGTATACTACAAATAGCTTCTTTGCAATTTTTTCCTAATTGTCGTTGTCCTTTTAAATCTCAAAGCCGAGATAGATCACAGTCTGGCAGGCTATTTGGGCTTTCTTCCTGGATACCTTATACCCATTTAGTCCCAGGAAATTCAAAAGGTCAATAGTCACCTGTATACAAATGAATCTTTCTTCTGTAGCTATCAGTATGTCATCCACATATTGTAGGAGTAAATGTCCAGGCCTTGATTTATCCTGTTTCCAGATTTCAAGTTCCTTTTCTAATTGATTTCCAAAAGTAGTTGGACTGTTTTCAAATCCTTGGGGTAATCTAGTCCGTGTCAGCTGCATCTTTTGCCTGGTTTGAGGATTTTCCCATTCAAAAGCAAACAGTTTTCTGCTTCCTTTTTCCAAAGGTATACAAAAGAAAGCATCTTTTAAATCAAGCACTGTAAACCACTGATAATTCTCCCTCAACGCTGTTAACAGTGTATAAGGGTTGGCTACCACAGGATAAATATCCTTAACTATTTGATTTACTGCTCTCAAGTCTCGTACCAGTCTATATTCACCCGAAGGTTTTCTGACTGGTAAAATAGGAGTATTATACTCAGACTCACAACTCCACCGGGGAAGGAGCCAGAAAGGAGTTCTCTTGGTAGTTTTTACACTGCCCCGGGTGGCAGCTGAATGGCTCCACTAAAGTTGTTCTGCCTTTTTTCTGGGCTGAGATGCGGAACTGCTGAATTTTGGACAGCGCCGGTGACAAAACGTTCCAAATATACCCCACGCACAACTCCACTGGGGAAGGTGCCAGAAACGAGTTCTTTTGGTAGTTCTTACCTTGCTCCGGGAGGCAGCTGAAAGGCACCACTAAACTTGTTCTACCTGCTTTCTGGGCTGAGATGGGGATTCCCTGACTTCTGGAATCGGCTGGAGACAAAAGAGTCCAAACACACCCCCATGCACAACTCCACCGGAGAAGGTGCCAGAAAGGAGTTCTGTTGGTAGTTTTTACATTGCTCCAGTAGGCAGCTGAAAGGCACCACAAAACTTGTTCTACCTGCTTTCTGGGCGGAGATGGGGAACTGCTGAATTTTGGACTCGGCTGGTGACAAAACGTTCCTAAAACACCCCATGCACAACTCCACCGGGGAAGGTGTCAGAAAGGAGTTCTGCTGATAGTTCTTACACTGACCCGGTAGTCAGATGAAAGGCACCACAAAATTTGTTCTACCTGCTTTCTGGGCTGAGATGAGGAATCCCTGACTTCTGGAGTCGGGTGGAGACAAAAGAGTCCAAACACACCCCATGCACAACTGCAACGGGGAAAGTGCCAGAAACGAGTTCTTTTGGTAGTTTGTACATTGCCCCGGTAGGCCGCTGAATGGCTTCACAAAAGTTGTTCTACCTGCTTTCTGGGCTGAGATGCGGAACTGCTGAGTTTTGGACTGGGCGGGTGACAAAATGTTCCAACAAAACCCCATGCACAACTCCACCGGGGAAGGTGCCAGAAACAAGTTCTGTTGGTAGTTCTTACACTGCCCCGGTAGGCAGCTGAATGGCTCCACAAAAGTTGTTCTACCTGCTTTCTGGGCTGAGATGAGGAATCGCTGACTTCTGGAGTCGGCTGGAGACAAAAGAGTCTAAAAAAATCCCATGCAGAACTCCACCGGGGAAGGTGCCAGAAAGGAGTTCTATTGGTAGTTCTTACACTGCCCCAGTAGCCAGCAGAAAGTTACCACAAAACTTGTTCCACCTCCTTTCTGGGCTGAGATGGGGAATCGCTGATTGTTGCGGTCGGCTGGAGACGAAATGTTCCAAAAAAACCCCATGCACAACTCCACCGGGGAAGGTGCCAGAAAGGAGTTCTTTTGGTAGTTCTTACACTGACACGGGAGGCAGCTGAATGGCTTCACAAAAGTTGTTCTACCTGCTTTCTGGGCTGAGATGCGGAACTGCTGAATTTTGGACTGGGCTGGTGACAAAATGTTCCAAACACACCCCATGCACAACTCCACTGGGGAAGGTGCCAGAAACGAGTTCTTTTGGTAGTTCTTACCTTGCTCCGGGAGGCAGCTGAAAGGCACCACAAAACTTGTTCTACCTGCTTTCTGGGCTGAGATGGGGATTCCCTGACTTCTGGAATCGGCTGGAGAAAAAAGAGTCCAAACACACCCCATGCACAACTCCACCGGAGAAGGTGCCAGAAAGGAGTTCTGTTGGTAGTTTTTACATTGCTCCAGTAGGCAGCTGAAAGACACCACAAAAGTTGTTCTACCTGCTTTCTGGGCTGAGATGGGGAACTGCTGAATTTTGGACTCGGCTGGTGGCAAAATGTTCCAAACACACCCCATGCACAACTCCACCGGGAAGGTGCCAGAAAGGAGTTCTCTTGGTAGTTTTTACATTGCTCCGGGAGGCAGCTGAAAGGCACCACAAAAGTTGTTCTACCTCCTTTCTGGGCTGAGATGGGGAATCGCTGACTGTTGCGGTCGGCTGGAGACGAAATGTTCCAACAAACCCCATGCACAACTCCACCGGGGAAGGGGCCAGAAAGGAGTTCTGTTGGTAGTTCTTACACTGCCCCGGTAGGCAGCTGAATGGCTTCACAAAAGTTGTTCTGCCTTTTTTCTGGGCTGAGATGCGGAACTGCTGAATTTTGGACTGGGCTGGTGACAAAATGTTCCAAACACACCCCATGCACAACTCCACCGGGGAAGGTGCCAGAAAGGAGTTCTGTTGGTAGTTCTCACACTGCCAGAGTATCCAGCTGATAGGCACCACAAAAGTAGTGTTATGAAGTAAGGAATATATGTAGTAAGAAAGATAACAAAAAAAAAAGTTAGTTTTATTTTAGGATTTGTGTACGGGTTAGGGTTAGGGTTAGGGTCAGGGTCAGGGTCAGGGTTAGGGTTAGGTTTAGGCTTATGTACATGCCATGCACAGCTGAGGTTTAGAGCTCCGTTTAGGGTTAGGCCTCTTAGGGTCAGGGTTAGGGTTAGGGTTAGGGTTAGGGTCAGGGTTAGGGTTAGGGTTATGTACATGCCATGCACAGCTGAGGTTTAGAGTTCCGTCAAGGGTTAGGCCCCTTAGGGTCAGGATTAGGGTTAGGGTTAGGTTTAGGGTTAGGGTTAGGGTTAGGGTTAGGGTTAGGGTTAGGATTAGGATTAGGGTTAGGTTAGGGTTAGGTTACGGTGAGAGTGAGGTTTAGGGTTAGGGTTAGGGTTAGGGTTAGGGTTAGGGTTAGGGTTAGGGTTAGGGTTAGGGTTAGGGTTAGGGTTAGGGTTAGGGTTAGGGTTAGGTACATGCCATGCACAGCTGAGGTTTCAAGTTCTGTTTAGGATTAGGCCTCTTAGGGTGAGGGTTAGGGTTAGGGTCAGGGTCAGGGTTAGGGTTCGGTACATGCTTGTGTTACCGAAATCTCGGAATGAAGACCTTATCGACACCAATGTGATGCAGATAAGCAGACACTTCTTTATTGACGGCCGGGTGCGTGAGCGAGTCCTCTCACGATCAACGCACACCAGGTCCCAAAATCAGATTCCATATATATAACTTATTCATACATATTCATTAAATATTCATCCATAATCCTAACATTTCCCATAAATCATTAACATATTCTCCTCCCATATCCGATTCTGCGCAATAAAGCTTAAAAAGATCTAGAAATGGGTCTGGGGTACGATTTGGGTAGGTGCTATATGAGTCGGTGGTCGCGATCTCCCCCTGCCGGAATTACCTTTTACTAAAGTTCACAGTTTCTTGGCAGGTAACGACAAGCTGTTCCAGTCGATTCTCCCCAGTTTCCATTCATCCTACATGCTGACATCTCAATATACTTTCTATATACAGAAGACTGGTTAAATACAATGGAACCTTCCAACCCTAGAGTTATTACAATAGTTCCAGGCCCTTCTTCTAGCCTTGGTACAAGACGTACAAAAGATTCCATAACGTCTCTTATTGCGTAGATGCAAGTTTCCTATAATTTTTTCCTTAACCTTCTACATTTCAATTCTCTTAAATGATTTTATAAAATCAATTAGTTAATCAAATAGAATCAATTGATTTTAACTGATTAACTAATCGGTAACATTTCCCCCCTTTGAAACTGTTGAGAATCATTATTTCAATACTTTCACTTTATTCATATATCTTTTGTTTCAACATATTTGGGTAATGGATCATGTCTTGGTGAAATAGTTGGTACTTCTCTCATAATCATACGACTCACTGCAATTCTATTGGTAAACTGTTTCTTCAGACACGCATATATCAACATGCTCATCAAAAAGACAACTAGTAACAGAAACAAAGTCTGAATTATAGATTGTATCCAAGAGCTCAAATTCCATCCCAGTTTGTTCAAAATTTTCCCAAGCCAATCTTCTGACAGATCCTTTTGAATTGTTTCAGTTTCTTTTTCAATTTTTCCCAATAGATCTGGATCACGTTCCACATCCTGAGTGACATTTGGAATGTGGATACAACAGTGGTCCAGTTTATCCTTAAGATATCCACACACTCCATGTTCTTTAAGTAGGAGCATATCTAGTGCCATTCTATTTTGTAAAGTCATTCTGGAAGTTGCCTGTAGTTGTATATTCAATTCCTTAAACCCCTTCTTGGTAACGTTTGCCAATTTTTCCACTTGACCAGTTAAATGATAGAGCCATGCTCTGTTTCTATATGAAGCTGTAGGATTTAAAAGTGATTCCAGTGCCCAGCCAATTTTCACTCCTGTAGATGGTTCATTCCAAATATCATCATTTATCTCAGATCGCTTTATTCGTTTCAATTCTAAATTCTCCAAGGATCCTTTAAATGGTGATTTCTTTCAAATTGGACACAATTTTGGCATGCCTAAAGTAATTTGTTTTTCCTTACCATCTAATGGTAGGTGTGTTGTCCAGGTTCCATCACTTAATGCCCAAACTAAATGTCCTGGACTTCAAATAGTAGTTTTACTACGACTAAACAAAGTTCCTTTCCTAACTGTAAAAGTGCTGATTAAATTGAAAGTATTCTTAAGACCTCGACAAAAAAATAACCATATTTCAAAGCAGCAGCCAACGGAGGAACTCTTTGAGTTACTAAGTCTGCATTATTACAATCATACACTTTTTCACATTTCCACCATGGCACTATTTTATTTTCCTTCTCTCCCGATGTAGTTGACCTATCATCTGCCCAGGGTAATACTGAAAAAACCTTTCCATCCCAGGTAAAACACCAAGAAATTCTTGCTACATACTGAAAATGGGAAAATATGGACATAGACCATATAGAGTCCCACTGGTCTACTACCTGGGTGCTCTGGCCAGTTTCGTTACACTTCCATTTCATAACACTTTTGCTCACGTTGATTTTAAATTGTTCATCATAAGAACACCATCCCACAGTCTTAAATCTTCCTATTTTGGTAAAAACATAATTTAACAATTTTTCACAATCCGCCAGATTACCTGGAGATTTCCACTGTTTTCTAATGACTTTTATTTGCTCATACCGTTGAGTCACTGGCCTCTGTTCACAATAATTGGTTTCATTTTTATGTTCCAGGTTAGTCAAATTCATAGTTAAAATTCCCCATGGAATAGATTCACCTACTGCCTTCGGTATTGGCAAACAGGCAGTGATCTGCGTGATGTTTTGTAAATTGGCAAATTCTTTAAATCAATCCTACCATCAAATTTTCCTCAGCCATTTGTTGTTGTGGGCCCCATACAAAGGGAGAGTTCTTTTGGGCCTCGTACAGCGGTTTAGCTATTAGCCCATAGTTCATGATCCAAAGGCGACACCACCCGGTCATTCCCCAAAATGCTCTGAGTTCATGAATATTTCTCGGCTCAGGTATACTACAAATAGCTTCTTTGCAATTTTTTCCTAATTGTCGTTGTCCTTTTAAATCTCAAAGCCGAGATAGATCACAGTCTGGCAGGCTATTTGGGCTTTCTTCCTGGATACCTTATACCCATTTAGTCCCAGGAAATTCAAAAGGTCAATAGTCACCTGTATACAAATGAATCTTTCTTCTGTAGCTATCAGTATGTCATCCACATATTGTAGGAGTAAATGTCCAGGCCTTGATTTATCCTGTTTCCAGATTTCAAGTTCCTTTTCTAATTGATTTCCAAAAGTAGTTGGACTGTTTTCAAATCCTTGGGGTAATCTAGTCCGTGTCAGCTGCATCTTTTGCCTGGTTTGAGGATTTTCCCATTCAAAAGCAAACAGTTTTCTGCTTCCTTTTTCCAAAGGTATACAAAAGAAAGCATCTTTTAAATCAAGCACTGTAAACCACTGATAATTCTCCCTCAACGCTGTTAACAGTGTATAAGGGTTGGCTACCACAGGATAAATATCCTTAACTATTTGATTTACTGCTCTCAAGTCTCGTACCAGTCTATATTCACCCGAAGGTTTTCTGACTGGTAAAATAGGAGTATTATACTCAGAATCACAACTCCACCGGGGAAGGTGCCAGAAAAGAGTTCTTTTGGTGGTTTGTACAGTGCCCCGGGTGGCAGCTGAATGGCTCCACTAAAGTTGTTCTGCCTTTTTTCTGGGCTGAGATGCGGAACTGCTGAATTTTGAACTGGGCTTGGACAAAACGTTCCAAACACACCCCATGCACAACTCCACCGGGGAAGGTGCCAGAAATGAGTTCTTTTTGTAGTTCTTACCTTGCTCCGGGAGGCAGCTGAAAGGCACCACAAAACTTGTTCTACCTGCTTTCTGGGCTGAGATGGGGAATCGCTGAATTTTGGACTCGGCTGGTGACAAAATGTTCCAAACACACCCCATGCACAACTCCACCGGGGAAGGTGCCAGAAAGGAGTTCTGTTGGTAGTTTTTACACTGCCCCGGTAGGCAGCTGAAAGGCACCACAAAACTTGTTCTACCTGCTTTCTGGGCTGAGATGGGGAACCGCTGAATTTTGGACTCGGCTGGTGACAAAATGTTCCAAACACACCCCATGCACAACTCCACCGGGGAAGGTGCCAGAAAGGAGTTCTGTTGGTAGTTTTTACACTACCCCGGTAGGCAGCTGAAAGGCACCACAAAAGTTGTTCTACCTGCTTTCTGGGCTGAGATGGGGAATCGCTGAATTTTGGACTCGGCTGGTGACAAAATGTTCCAAACACACCCCATGCACAACTCCACCGGGGAAGGTGCCAGAAAGGAGTTCTTTGGTAGTTTTTACACTACCCCGGTAGGCAGCTGAAAGGCGCCACAAAAGTTGTTCTACCTGCTTTCTGGGCTGAGATGGGGAAGCGCTGAATTTTGGACTCGGCTGGTGACAAAATGTTCCAAACACACCCCATGCACAACTCCACCGGGGAAGGTGCCAGAAAGGAGTTCTCTTGGTAGTTTTTACAGTACCCCGGTAGGCAGCTGAAAGGCACCACAAAACTTGTTCTACCTGCTTTCTGGGCTGAGATGGGGAAGCGCTGAATTTTGGACTCGGCTGGTGACAAAATGTTCCAAACACACCCCATGCACAACTCCACCGGGGAAGGTGCCAGAAAGGAGTTCTGTTGGTAGTTTTTACAGTACCCCGGTAGGCAGCTGAAAGGCGCCCACAAAACTTGTTCTACCTGCTTTCTGGGCTGAGATGGGGAAGCCGCTGAATTTTGGACTCGGCTGGTGACAAAATGTTCCAAACACACCCCATGCACAACTCCACCGGGGAAGGTGCCAGAAAGGAGTTCTCTTGGTAGTTTTTACAGTACCCCGGGTAGGCAGCTGAAAGGCGCCACAAAAGTTGTTCTACCTGCTTTCTGGGCTGAGATGGGAACCGCTGAATTTTGGACTCGGCTGGTGACAAAATGTTCCAAACACACCCCATGCACAACTCCACCGGGGAAGGTGCCAGAAACGAGTTCTCTTGGTAGTTTTTACACTACCCCGGTAGGCAGCTGAAAGGCACCACAAAAGTTGTTCTACCTGCTTTCTGGGCTGAGATGGGGAAGCGCTGAATTTTGGACTCGGCTGGTGACAAAATGTTCCAAACACACCCATGCACAACTCCACCGGGAAGGTGCCAGAAAGGAGTTCTCTGTGGTAGTTTTTACAGCTACCCGGTAGGCAGCTGAAAGACACCACAAAAGTTGTTCTACCTGCTTTCTGGGCTGAGATGGGGAAGCGCTGAATTTTGGACTCGGCTGGTGACAAAATGTTCCAAACACACCCCATGCACAACTCCACCGGGGAAGGTGCCAGAAAGGAGTTCTCTTGGTAGTTTTTACATTGCTCCGGGAGGCAGCTGAAAGGCACCACAAAAGTTGTTCTACCTCCTTTCTGGGCTGAGATGGGGAATCGCTGACTGTTGCGGTCGGCTGGAGACGAAATGTTCCAACAAAACCCCATGCACAACTCCACCGGGGACGGTGCCAGAAAGGAGTTCTGTTGGTAGTTCTTACACTGCCCCGGTAGGCAGCTGAATGGCTTCACAAAAGTTGTTCTACCTGCTTTCTGGGCTGAGATGCGGAACTGCTGAATTTTGGACTGGGCTGGTGACAAAATGTTCCAAACACACCCCATGCACAACTCCACCGGGGAAGGTGCCAGAAAGGAGTTCTGTTGGTAGTTCTCACACTGCCAGAGTATCCAGCTGATAGGCACCACAAAAGTAGTGTTATGAAGTAAGGAATATATGTAGTAAGAAAGTTAACAAAAAAAAGTTAGTTTTATTTTAGGATTTGTGTACGGGTTAGGGTTAGGGTCAGGGTCAGGGTCAGGGTTAGGGTTAGGTTTAGGCTTATGTACATGCCATGCACAGCTGAGGTTTAGAGCTCCGTTTAGGGTTAGGCCTCTTAGGGTCAGGGTTAGGGTTAGGGTTAGGGTTAGGGTTAGGGTTAGGGTTAGGGTTATGTACATGCCATGCACAGCTGAGGTTTAGAGTTCCGTCAAGGGTTAGGCCCCTTAGGGTCAGGATTAGGGTTAGGGTTAGGTTTAGGGTTAGGGTTAGGGTTAGGGTTAGGGTTAGGATTAGGATTAGGGTTAGGTTAGGGTTAGGTTACGGTGAGAGTGAGGTTTAGGGTTAGGGTTAGGGTTAGGGTTAGGGTTAGGGTTAGGGTTAGGGTTAGGGTTAGGGTTAGGGTTAGGGTTAGGTTAGGGTTAGGGTTAGGGTTAGGTACATGCCATGCACAGCTGAGGTTTCAAGTTCTGTTTAGGATTAGGCCTCTTAGGGTGAGGGTTAGGGTTAGGGTTAGGGTTAGGGTTAGGGTTCGGTACATGCTTGTGTTACCGAAATCTCGGAATGAAGAACTTATCGACACCAATGTGATGCAGATAAGCAGACACTTCTTTATTGACGGCCGGGTGCGTGAGCGAGTCCTCTCACGATCAACGCACACCAGGTCCCAAAATCAGATTCCATATATATAACTTATTCATACATATTCATTAAATATTCATCCATAATCCTAACATTTCCCATAAATCATTAACATATTCTCCTCCCATATCCTATTCTGCGCAATAAAGCTTAAAAAGATCTAGAAATGGGTCTGGGGTACGATTTGGGTAGGTGCTATATGAGTCGGTGGTCGCGATCTCCCCCTGCCGGAATTACCTTTTACTAAAGTTCACAGTTTCTTGGCAGGTAACGACAAGCTGTTCCAGTCGATTCTCCCCAGTTTCCATTCATCCTACATGCTGACATCTCAATATACTTTCTATATACAGAAGACTGGTTAAATACAATGGAACCTTCCAACCCTAGAGTTATTACAATAGTTCCAGGCCCTTCTTCTAGCCTTGGTACAAGACGTACAAAAGATTCCATAACGTCTCTTATTGCGTAGATGCAAGTTTCCTATAATTTTTTCCTTAACCTTCTACATTTCAATTCTCTTAAATGATTTTATAAAATCAATTAGTTAATCAAATAGAATGAATTGATTTTAACTGATTAACTAATCGGTAACATTTCCCCCCTTTGAAACTGTTGAGAATCATTATTTCAATACTTTCACTTTATTCATATATCTTTTGTTTCAACATATTTGGGTAATGGATCATGTCTTGGTGAAATAGTTGGTACTTCTCTCATAATCATACGACTCACTGCAATTCTATTGGTAAACTGTTTCTTCAGACACGCATATATCAACATGCTCATCAAAAAGACAACTAGTAACAGAAACAAAGTCTGAATTATAGATTGTATCCAAGAGCTCAAATTCCATCCCAGTTTGTTCAAAATTTTCCCAAGCCAATCTTCTGACAGATCCTTTTGAATTGTTTCAGTTTCTTTTTCAATTTTTCCCAATAGATCTGGATCACGTTCCACATCCTGAGTGACATTTGGAATGTGGATACAACAGTGGTCCATTTATCCTTAAGATATCCACACACTCCATGTTCTTTAAGTAGGAGCATATCTAGTGCCATTCTATTTTGTAAAGTCATTCTGGAAGTTGCCTGTAGTTGTATATTCAATTCCTTAAACCCCTTCTTGGTAACGTTTGCCAATTTTTCCACTTGACCAGTTAAATGATAGAGCCATGCTCTGTTTCTATATGAAGCTGTAGGATTTAAAAGTGATTCCAGTGCCCAGCCAATTTTCACTCCTGTAGATGGTTCATGTCCAAATATCATCATTTATCTCAGATCGCTTTATTCGTTTCAATTCTAAATTCTCCAAGGATCCTTTAAATGGTGATTTCTTTCAAATTGGACACAATTTTGGCATGCCTAAAGTAATTTGTTTTTCCTTACCATCTAATGGTAGGTGTGTTGTCCAGGTTCCATCACTTAATGCCCAAACTAAATGTCCTGGACTTCAAATAGTAGTTTTACTACGACTAAACAAAGTTCCTTTCCTAACTGTAAAAGTGCTGATTAAATTGAAAGTATTCTTAAGACCTCGACAAAAAAATAACCATATTTCAAAGCAGCAGCCAACGGAGGAACTCTTTGAGTTACTAAGTCTGCATTATTACAATCATACACTTTTTCACATTTCCACCATGGCACTATTTTATTTTCCTTCTCTCCCGATGTAGTTGACCTATCATCTGCCCAGGGTAATACTGAAAAAACCTTTCCATCCCAGGTAAAACACCAAGAAATTCTTGCTACATACTGAAAATGGGAAAATATGGACATAGACCATATAGAGTCCCACTGGTCTACTACCTGGGTGCTCTGGCCAGTTTCGTTACACTTCCATTTCATAACACTTTTGCTCACGTTGATTTTAAATTGTTCAGCATAAGAACACCATCCCACAGTCTTAAATCTTCCTATTTTGGTAAAAACATAATTTAACAATTTTTCACAATCCGCCAGATTACCTGGAGATTTCCACTGTTTTCTAATGACTTTTATTTGCTCATACCGTTGAGTCACTGGCCTCTGTTCACAATAATTGGTTTCATTTTTATGTTCCAGGTTAGTCAAATTCATAGTTAAAATTCCCCATGGAATAGATTCACCTACTGCCTTCGGTATTGGCAAACAGGCAGTGATCTGCGTGATGTTTTGTAAATTGGCAAATTCTTTAAATCAATCCTACCATCAAATTTTCCTCAGCCATTTGTTGTTGTGGGCCCCATACAAAGGGAGAGTTCTTTTGGGCCTCGTACAGCGGTTTAGCTATTAGCCCATAGTTCATGATCCAAAGGCGACACCACCCGGTCATTCCCAAAATGCTCTGAGTTCATGAATATTTCTCGGCTCAGGTATACTACAAATAGCTTCTTTGCAATTTTTTCCTAATTGTCGTTGTCCTTTTAAATCTCAAAGCCGAGATAGATCACAGTCTGGCAGGCTATTTGGGCTTTCTTCCTGGATACCTTATACCCATTTAGTCCCAGGAAATTCAAAAGGTCAATAGTCACCTGTATACAAATGAATCTTTCTTCTGTAGCTATCAGTATGTCATCCACATATTGTAGGAGTAAATGTCCAGGCCTTGATTTATCCTGTTTCCAGATTTCAAGTTCCTTTTCTAATTGATTTCCAAAAATAGTTGGACTGTTTTTAAATCCTTGGGGTAATCTAGTCCGTGTCAGCTGCATCTTTTGCCTGGTTTGAGGATTTTCCCATTCAAAAGCAAACAGTTTTCTGCTTTCTTTTTCCAAAGGTATACAAAAGAAAGCATCTTTTAAATCAAGCACTGTAAACCACTGATAATTCTCCCTCAACGCTGTTAACAGTGTATAAGGGTGGCTACCACAGGATAAATATCCTTAACTATTTGATTTACTGCTCTCAAGTCTCGTACCAGTCTATATTCACCCGAAGGTTTTCTGACTGGTAAAATAGGAGTATTATACTCAGACTCACAACTCCACCGGGGAAGGAGCCAGAAAGGAGTTCTCTTGGTAGTTTTTACACTGCCCCGGGTGGCAGCTGAATGGCTCCACTAAAGTTGTTCTGCCTTTTTTCTGGGCTGAGATGCGGAACTGCTGAATTTTGGACAGCGCCGGTGACAAAACGTTCCAAATATACCCCACGCACAACTCCACTGGGGAAGGTGCCAGAAACGAGTTCTTTTGGTAGTTCTTACCTTGCTCCGGGAGGCAGCTGAAAGGCACCACTAAACTTGTTCTACCTGCTTTCTGGGCTGAGATGGGGATTCCCTGACTTCTGGAATCGGCTGGAGAAAAAAGAGTCCAAACACACCCCCATGCACAACTCCACCGGAGAAGGTGCCAGAAAGGAGTTCTGTTGGTAGTTTTTACATTGCTCCAGTAGGCAGCTGAACAGCACCACAAAAGTTGTTCTACCTGCTTTCTGGACAGAGATGCGGAACTGCTGAATTTTGGACTCGGCTGGTGACAAAACGTTCCTAAAACACCCCATGCACAACTCCACCGGGGAAGGTGCCAGAATGGAGTTCTTTTGGTAGTTCTTACACTGCCCCGGTAGCTAGGTGAAAGACACCACAAAAGTTGTTCTACCTGCTTTCTGGGCTGAGATGCGGAACTGCTGAGTTTTGGACTGGGCTGGTGACAAAATGTTCCAAACACACCCCATGCACAACTGCAACGGGGAAAGTGCCAGAAACGAGTTCTTTTGGTAGTTTGTACATTGCCCCGGTAGGCAGCTGAATGGCTCCACAAAAGTTCTTCTATCTGCATTCTGGGCTGAGATGCGGAACTGCTGAATTTTGGACTGGGCCGGTAACAAAATGTTCCAAACACACCCCATGCACAACTCCACCGGGGAAGGTGCCAGAAAAGAGTTCGTTGGTAGTTTTTACATTGCTCCGGTAGGCAGCTGAAAGGCACCACAAAACTTGTTCAACCTCCTTTCTGGGCTGAGATGGGGAATCGCTGACTTCTGGAGTCGGCTGGAGACAAAAGAGTCCAAACACACGCCATGCACTACTCCACCGGGGAAGGGGCCAGAAAGGAGTTCTTTTGGTATTTCTTACCTTGCTCCGGGAGGCAGCTGAATGGCTCCACAAAAGTTCTTCTACCTGCTTTCTGGGCTGAGATGCGGAACTGCTGAATTTTGGACTGGGCTGGTGGCAAAATGTTCCAAACACACCCCATGCACAACTCCACCGGGGAAGGTGCCAGAAAGGAGTTCTTTTGGTAGTTCTCACACTGCCAGAGTATCCAGCTGATAGGCACCACAAAAGTAGTGTTATGAAGTAAGGAATATATGTAGTAAGAAAGTTAACAAAAAAAAGTTAGTTTTATTTTAGGATTTGTGTACGGGTTAGGGTTAGGGGTCAGGGTCAGGGTTCAGGTTAGGGTTAGGGTTAGGCTTATGTACATGCCATGCACAGCTGAGGTTTAGAGCTCCGTTTAGGGTTAGGCCTCTTAGGGTCAGGTTAGGGTTAGGGTTAGGGTTAGGGTCAGGGTTAGGGTTAGGGTTAGGGTTTTGTACATGCCATGCACAGCTGAGGTTTAGAGTTCCGTCAAGGGTTAGGCCTCTTAGGGTCAGGATTAGGGTTAGGGTTAGGGTTAGGGTTAGGGTTAGGGTTAGGGTTAGGGTTAGGGTTAGGATTAGGATTAGGGTTAGGTTAGGGTTAGGGTTAGGGTGAGGGTGAGTTTAGGGTTAGGTTAGGGTTAGGGTTAGGGTTAGGGTTAGGGTTCGGGTTAGGGTTAGGGTTAGGGTTAGGGTTAGGGTTAGGGTTAGGGTTAGGTACGTGCCATGCACAGCTGAGGTTTTGAGTTCTGTTTAGGGTTAGGGTGAGGGTTAGGGGGGTCAGGGTAGGGTTCGGTACATGCTTGTTCCAATCTCGGTATGAAGAACTTATCGACACCAATGTGATGCAGATAAGCAGACACTTCTTTATTGACGGCCGGGTGCGTGAGCGAGTCCTCTCACGATCAACGCACACCAGGTCCCAAAATCAGATTCCATATATAAAACTTATTCATACATATTCATTAAATATTCATACATAATCCTAACATTTCCCATAAATCATTAACATATTCTCCTCCCATATCCGATTCTGCGCAATAAAGCTTAAAAAGATCTAGAAATGGGTCTGGGGTACGATTGGGTAGGTGGTATATGAGTCGGTGGTCGCGATCTCCCCCTGCCGGAATTACCTTTTACTAAAGTTCACAGTTTCTTGGCAGGTAACGACAAGCTGTTCCAGTCGATTCTCCCCAGTTTCCATTAATCCTACATGCTGACATCTCAATATACTTTCTATATACAGAAGACTGGTTAAATACAATGGAACCTTCCAACCTAGAGTTATTACATAGTTCCAGGCCCTTCTTCTAGCCTTGGTACAAGACGTACAAAGATTCCATAAGTCTCTTATTGCGTAGATGCAAGTTTCCTATAATTTTTTCCTTAACCTTCTACATTTCAATTCTATTAAATGATTTTATAAAATCAATTAATTAATCAAATAGAATCAATTGATTTTAACTTATTAACTAATCGGTAACATTTCCCCCCTTTGAAACTGTTGAGAATCATTATTTTCAATACTTTCACTTTATTCATATATCTTTTGTTTCAACATATTTGGGTAATGGATCATGTCTTGGTGAAATAGTTGGTACTTCTCTCATAATCATACGACTCACTGCAATTCTATTGGTAAACTGTTTCTTCAGACATGCATATATCAACATGCTCATCAAAAAGACAACTAGTAACAGAAACAAAGTCTGAATTATAGATTCTATCCAAGAGCTCAAATTCCATCCCAGTTTGTTAAAAATTTTCCCAAGCCAATCTTCTGACAGATCCTTTTGAATTGTTTCAGTTTCTTTTTCAATTTTTCCCAATAGATCTAGATCACGTTCCACATCCTGAGTGACATTTGGAATGTGGATACAACAGTGGTCCAGTTTATCCTTAAGATATCCACACACTCCATGTTCTTTAAGTAGGAGCATATCTAGTGCCATTCTATTTTGTAAAGTCATTCTGGAAGTTGCCTGTAGTTGTATATTCAATTCCTTAAACCCCTTCTTGGTAACGTTTGCCAATTTTTCCACTTGACCAGTTAAATGATAGAGCCATGCTCTGTTTCTATATGAAGCTGTAGGATTTAAAAGTGATTCCAGTGCCCAGCCAATTTTCACTCCTGTAGATGGTTTCATTCCAAATATCATCATTTATCTCAGATCTCTTTATTCGTTTCAATTCTAATTCTCCAAGGATCCTTTAAATGGTGATTTCTTTCAAAGTGGACACAATTTGGCATGCCTAAAGTAATTTGTTTTACCTTACATCTAATGGTAGGTGTGTTGTCCAGGTTCCATCACTTAATGCCCAAACTAAATGTCCTGGACTTCAAATAGTAGTTTTACTACAACTAAACAAAGTTCCTTTCCTAACTGTAAAAGTGCTGATTAAATTGAAAGTATTCTTAAGACCTCGACAACAAAATAACCATATTTCAAAGCAGCAGCCAACGGAGGAAACTCTTTGAATTACTAAGTCTGCATTATTACAATCATACACTTTTTCACATTTCCACCATGGCACTATTTTATTTTCCTTCTCTCCCGATGTAGTTGACCTATCATCTGCCCAGGGTAATACTGAAAAAACCTTTCCATCCCAGGTAAAACACCAAGAAATTCTTGCTACATACTGAAAATGGGAAAATATGGACATAGACCATATAGAGTCCCACTGGTCTACTACCTGGGTGCTCTGGCCAGTTTCGTTACACTTCCATTTCATAACACTTTTGCTCACGTTGATTTTAAATTGTTCAGCATAAGAACACCATCCCACAGTCTTAAATCTTCCTATTTTGGTAAAAACATAATTTAACAATTTTCACAATCCGCCAGATTACCTGGAGATTTCCACTGTTTTCTAATGACTTTTATTTGCTCATACCATTGAGTCACTGGCCTCTGTTCACAATAATTGGTTTCATTTTTATGTTCCAGGTTAGTCAAATTCATAGTTAAAATTCCCCATGGAATAGAGTCACCTACTGCCTTCGGTATTGGCAAACAGGCAGTGATCTGCGTGATGTTTTGTAAATTGGCAAATTCTTTAAATCAATCCTACCATCAAATTTTCCTCAGCCATTTGTTGTTGTGGGCCCCATACAAAGGGAGAGTTCTTTTGGGCCTCGTACAGCGGTTTAGCTATTAGCCTATAGTTCATGATCCAAAGGCGACACCACCCGGTCATTCCCAAAAATGCTCTGAGTTCATGAATATTTCTCGGCTCAGGTATACTACAAATAGCTTCTTTGCAATTTTTTCCTAATTGTCGTTGTCCTTTTAAATCTCAAAGCCGAGATATATCACAGTCTGGCAGGCTATTTGGGCTTTCTTCCTGGATACCTTATACCCATTTAGTCCCAGGAAATTCAAAAGGTCAATAGTCACCTGTATACAAATAAATCTTTCTTCTGTAGCTATCAGTATGTCATCCACATATTGTAGGAGTAAATGTCCAGGCCTTGATTTATCCTGTTTCCAGATTTCAAGTTCCTTTTCTAATTGATTTCCAAAAATAGTTGGACTGTTTTCAAATCCTTGGGGTAATCTAGTCCATGTCAGCTGCATCTTTTGCCTGGTTTGAGGATTTTCCCATTCAAAAGCAAACAGTTTTCTGCTTCCTTTTTCCAAAGGTATACACAAGAAAGCATCTTTTAAATCAAGCACTGTAAACCACTGATAATTCTCCCTCAATGCTGTAAACAGTGTATAAGGGTTGGCTACCACAGGATAAATATCCTTAACTATTTGATTTACTGCTCTCAAGTCTCGTACCAGTCTATATTCACCCGAAGGTTTTCTGACTGGTAAAATAGGAGTATTATACTCAGATTCACATTCTTCCAAAATTTTATACTCCAAAAATGTATCAATTTCTTCAATTCCTGTCTCACTTCCGGTTTGATTGGATATTGTTTAATTCTCACTGTTCCTGCGCCTGCCTTCAAATCTATTTTAACCGGTTCTGCTCGTTTCGATTTGCCAGGAATATCTGTCTCCCATACAGTAGGGATCACTGCCAAATCCACCTCCGGTGGAATTTCTGGTTCCTTTACCTTTTCTTGTATCATCAAAACTTCTCCCGTTTTTGACTCGGGTATCTTCAAAAAGAGTTCTCCTTCATCAAAAACAATTTGCGCATTTAATTTAGATAACAAATCTCTTCCTAACAAGGGTACCGGACATACTGGTACATACAAAAATTCGTGTATAATTATCTTATTTCCAAATTTCAAATCCAGGGGTTGCAAGAATGGCCTGGTTTTATTCCAGTTTTTACAGGTATTTAATAAAAAATTGTCGCTCCTGTAGCCACTCCCAACCTCACAATTTAAACAACTTTTTTTTTTCCCCACTTTCTTATTATCAAAAGTTATAGCTATTACCAAATTATCTCTAATAGTTAGCTTACATTCATCCTGCCAATCCTTTCTTTGTCTTAAGTAAAAAAAAAATCCACATATGGCATTTCACTCCATTTCCCTTCTCTTTTACAATACAACATTAACTGCAAAATAGTGTTATAATTCCGTGTCCCGTTCATGGGCCACTTCTCCTGATCTTCCAATATATATAAAGGCCACCAATTATTACAATACTCAAATTATTACAATACTCAATTATCTGGCTCTTTTGCAGATCATCCTGTAAATTTCCCCAATGGGCCAATAAACATCCCAACAAAAATTTTTCGGGATTTTGTCATTTACAGCAAGATTACCCATGCTTTTACTTTTAAACAACCGAGTTAACTTAGTTGCCATGGTATAATTACTCACAGTACAATACACAATTATTCAACTCTGTCACTCCGATCCGCGGATCCACACTCCACAGTCTCACTCTTACAGCCACACTCACACTTTCCCACAGTTACTTTAAACAAACATATAACACAATATTATACCTCTTAATTTTCTTCTTAATACACAAACACAGAACCACAAACACAAAAACTTCTTCTAACTTCTTGTTAGAGGCACTACCTTAGAGAACACTATAGGCATATAGTTTCTCTTGTTTCCACTTTTGTCCAACCCTGCAATAGCTTTCGCTTCTGTCTTACGGGCAGACGCCTAGGCTTCCACTTCCACAAGGATCCTTTTAGTCCAACCCTGCGCAGCTCTCACCGCGTCTGACAGGCAGACTTACTCAGTGAGACTCAAACTCACTGGTGGGTCTCCAACCCACTCCTTACCATACACTTATTATAGTGGGACTCCCCCCCACTTTCTCTAGTGCACTTACTTACTTGCTTTAGTGGGACTCCCACCCACTTACTACAAATAAAAAAGAAGTGTCTTACTAAATATCCAGGGAACGTCGCGAAGAGCCTTACGGATCGGGGATCGATGGGTGTCCCCGAGAAATCCTCGGTGCCCGCTGGAACCGATCAGGTGCCCGACTCCTCCGGTCTCCTTCAGCGAGGTCCCATCTGGGTCGCCAAAACTGTTACCGAAATCTCGGAATGAAGACCTTATCGACACCAATGTGATGCAGATAAGCAGACACTTCTTTATTGACGGCCGGGTGCGTGAGCGAGTCCTCTCATGATCAACGCACACCAGGTCCCAAAATCAGATTCCATATATAAAACTTATTCATACATATTCATTAAATATTCATACATAATCCTAACATTTCCCATAAATCATTAACATATTCTCCTCCCATATCCGATTCTGCGCAATAAAGCTTAAAAAGATCTAGAAATGGGTCTGGGGTACGATTTGGGTAGGTGGTATATGAGTCGGTGGTCGCGATCTCCCCCTGCCGGAATTACCTTTTACTAAAGTTCACAGTTTCTTGGCAGGTAACGACAAGCTGTTCCAGTCGATTCTCCCCAGTTTCCATTAATCCTACATGCTGACATCTCAATATACTTTCTATATACAGAAGACTGGTTAAATACAATGGAACCTTCCAACCCTAGAGTTATTACAATAGTTCCAGGCCCTTCTTCTAGCCTTGGTACAAGACGTACAAAAGATTCCATAACGTCTCTTATTGCGTAGATGCAAGTTTCCTATAATTTTTTCCTTAACCTTCTACATTTCAATTCTATTAAATGATTTTATAAAATCAATTAATTAATCAAATAGAATCAATTGATTTTAACTTATTAACTAATCGGTAACATTTCCCCCCTTTGAAACTGTTGAGAATCATTATTTCAATACTTTCACTTTATTCATATATCTTTTGTTTCAACATATTTGGGTAATGGATCATGTCTTGGTGAAATACTTGGTACTTCTCTCATAATCATACGACTCACTGCAATTCTATTGGTAAACTGTTTCTTCAGACATGCATATATCAACATGCTCATCAAAAAGACAACTAGTAACAGAAACAAAGTCTGAGTTATAGATTGTATCCAAGAGCTCAAATTCCATCCCAGTTTGTTAAAAATTTTCCCAAGCCAATCTTCTGACAGATCCTTTTGAATTGTTTCAGTTTCTTTTTCAATTTTTCCCAATAGATCTAGATCACGTTCCACATCCTGAGTGACATTTGGAATGTGGATACAACAGTGGTCCAGTTTATCCTTAAGATATCCACACACTCCATGTTCTTTAAGTAGGAGCATATCTAGTGCCATTCTATTTTGTAAAGTCATTCTGGAAGTTGCCTGTAGTTGTATATTCAATTCCTTAAACCCCTTCTTGGTAACGTTTGCCAATTTTTCCACTTGACCAGTTAAATGATAGAGCCATGCTCTGTTTCTATATGAAGCTGTAGGATTTAAAAGTGATTCCAGTGCCCAGCCAATTTTCACTCCTGTAGATGGTTCATTCCAAATATCATCATTTATCTCAGATCTCTTTATTCGTTTCAATTCTAAATTCTCCAAGGATCCTTTAAATGGTGATTTCTTTCAAATTGGACACAATTTTGGCATGCCTAAAGTAATTTGTTTTACCTTACCATCTAATGGTAGGTGTGTTGTCCAGGTTCCATCACTTAATGCCCAAACTAAATGTCCTGGACTTCAAATAGTAGTTTTACTACAACTAAACAAAGTTCCTTTCCTAACTGTAAAAGTGCTGATTAAATTGAAAGTATTCTTAAGACCTCGACAAAAAAATAACCATATTTCAAAGCAGCAGCCAACGGAGGAACTCTTTGAATTACTAAGTCTGCATTATTACAATCATACACTTTTTCACATTTCCACCATGGCACTATTTTATTTTCCTTCTCTCCCGATGTAGTTGACCTATCATCTGCCCAGGGTAATACTGAAAAAACCTTTCCATCCCAGGTAAAACACCAAGAAATTCTTGCTACATACTGAAAATGGGAAAATATGGACATAGACCATATAGAGTCCCACTGGTCTACTACCTGGGTGCTCTGGCCAGTTTCGTTACACTTCCATTTCATAACACTTTTGCTCACGTTGATTTTAAATTGTTCATCATAAGAACACCATCCCACAGTCTTAAATCTTCCTATTTTGGTAAAAACATCATTTAACAATTTTTCACAATCCGCCAGATTACCTGGAGATTTCCACTGTTTTCTAATGACTTTTATTTGCTCATACCATTGAGTCACTGGCCTCTGTTCACAATAATTGGTTTCATTTTTATGTTCCAGGTTAGTCAAATTCATAGTTAAAATTCCCCATGGAATAGATTCACCTACTGCCTTCGGTATTGGCAAACAGGCAGTGATCTGCGTGATGTTTTGTAAATTGGCAAATTCTTTAAATCAATCCTACCATCAAATTTTCCTCAGCCATTTGTTGTTGTGGGCCCCATACAAAGGGAGAGTTCTTTTGGGCCTCGTACAGCGGTTTAGCTATTAGCCCATAGTTCATGATCCAAAGGCGACACCACCCGGTCATTCCCAAAAATGCTCTGAGTTCATGAATATTTCTCGGCTCAGGTATACTACAAATAGCTTCTTTGCAATTTTTTCCTAATTGTCGTTGTCCTTTTAAATCTCAAAGCCGAGATATATCACAGTCTGGCAGGCTATTTGGGCTTTCTTCCTGGATACCTTATACCCATTTAGTCCCAGGAAATTCAAAAGGTCAATAGTCACCTGTATACAAATAAATCTTTCTTCTGTAGCTATCAGTATGTCATCCACATATTGTAGGAGTAAATGTCCAGGCCTTGATTTATCCTGTTTCCAGATTTCAAGTTCCTTTTCTAATTGATTTCCAAAAATAGTTGGACTGTTTTCAAATCCTTGGGGTAATCTAGTCCATGTCAGCTGCATCTTTTGCCTGGTTTGAGGATTTTCCCATTCAAAAGCAAACAGTTTTCTGCTTCCTTTTTCCAAAGGTATACACAAGAAAGCATCTTTGAAATCAAGCACTGTAAACCACTGATAATTCTCCCTCAATGCTGTTAACAGTGTATAAGGGTTGGCTACCACAGGATAAATATCCTTAACTATTTGATTTACTGCTCTCAAGTCTCGTACCAGTCTATATTCACCCGAAGGTTTTCTGACTGGTAAAATAGGAGTATTATACTCAGAATCACAACTCCACCGGGGGACGTGCCAGAAAGGAGTTCTGTTGGTAGTTTTTACATTGCTAGGGTAGGCAGCTGAAAGGCACCACAAAAATAGTTCTACCTGCTTTCTGGGCTGAGATGCGGAACTGCTGAATTTTGAACTGGGCTTGTGACAAAACGTTCCAAAAACACCCCATGCACAACTCCACCGTGGAAGGTGCCAGAAAGGAGTTCTCTTGTAGTCTATACACTGCCCCGGTAGCTAGGTGAAAGGCACCACAAAAGTTGTTCTACCTGCTTTCTGGGCTGAGATGGGGAATCGCTGACTTCTGGAGTCGGCTGGAGACGAAATGTTCCAAACACACCCCATGCACAACTCCACCGGGGAAGGGGCCAGAAAGGAGTTTTCTTGGTAGTTTTTACACTGCCCCGGTAGGCAGCTGAAAGGCACCACAAAACTTGTTCTACCTGCTTTCTGGGCTGAGATGGGGAATCGCTGAATTTTGGACTCGGCTGGTGACAAAATGTTCCAAACACACCCCATGCACAACTCCACCGGGGAAGGTGCCAGAAACGAGTTCTGTTGGTAGTTTTTACACTACCCCGGTAGGCAGCTGAAAGGCACCACAAAACTTGTTCTACCTGCTTTCTGGGCTGAGATGGGGAATCGCTGAATTTTGGACTCGGCTGCTGACAAAATGTTCCAAACACACCCCATGCACAACTCCACCGGGGAAGGTGCCAGAAACGAGTTCTGTTGGTAGTTTTTACACTACCCCGGTAGGCAGCTGAAAGGCACCACAAAAGTTGTTCTACCTGCTTTCTGGGCTGAGATGGGGAACGCTGAATTTTGGACTCGGCTGGTGACAAAATGTTCCAAACACACCCCATGCACAACTCCACCGGGGAAGGTGCCAGAAACGAGTTCTGTTGGTAGTTTTTACACTACCCCGGTAGGCAGCTGAAAGGCACCACAAAACTTGTTCTACCTGCTTTCTGGGCTGAGATGCGGAACAGCTGAATTTTGGTCTCGTCTGGTGACAAAATGTTCCAAACACACCCCATGCACAACTCCACCGGGGAAGGTGCCAGAAAGGCGTTCTCTTGGTAGTTCTCACACTACCCCGGTAGGCAGCTGAAAGGCACCACAAAATTTGTTCCAACTGCATTCGGGGCTGAGATGGGGAACTGCTGAATTTTGGTCTCCTCTGGTGACAAAATGTTCCAAACACACGCCGTGAACAACTCCACTGGAGAAGGTGCCAGAAAGGCGTTCTGTTGTTAGTTCTCAGACTGCCCCGGTAGGCAGCTGAAAGGCACCAGAAAACTTGTTCTACCTGCTTTCGGGGCTGACATGGGGAGCAGCTGAATTTTGGACTAGATTTGAGAGAAAAATTCCCAATGCATACCCCATGCACAACTCCACGGGGGAAGGTGCCAGAAAGGAGTTCTGTTGGTAGCTCTCACACTGCCCCGGTAGGCAGCTGAAAGGCACCACAAAAGTAGGGCTACCTGCTTTCTGGGCTGAGATGGGGAACCGCTGAATTTTGGACTCGGCTGGTGACAAAATGTTCCAAACACACCCCGTGCACAACTCCACCGGGGAAGGTGCCAGCAACGAGTTCTGTTGGTAGTTTTTACACTACACTGGAAGGCAGCTGAAAGGCACCAGTAAACTTCTTCTACCTTCTTCCTGGGCTGACATGGGGAACCGCTTACTTTTGGACTCGGCTGGAGACAAACTGTTGCAAGACACACCCCATGCACAAGTCCACCGGGGAAGGTGCCAAAAACGAGTTCTGTTGGTAGTTCTCACACTGCCCCGGTAGGCAGCTGAAAGGCACCACAAAATTTGTTCTACCTGCTTTCTGGGCTGAGATGGGGAACGGCTGAATTTTGGACTCGGCTGGTGACAACATGTTCCAAAGACACCCCATGCACAACTCCACCGGGGAAGGTGCCAGAAAGGCATTCTGTTGGTAGTTCTCACACTGCCCCGGTAGGCAGCTGAAAGGCACCACAAAATTTGTTCTACCTGCTTTCGGGGCTGAGATGGGGAACCGCTGACTTTTGGACTCGGCTGGAGACAAACATTCCCAATGCATACCCCATGCACAGCTCCACCGGGGAAGGTGCCAGAAACGAGTTCTGTTGGTAGTTTTTACACTACCCCGGTAGGCAGCTGAAAGGCACCACAAAACTTGTTCTACCTGCTTCCTGGGCTGAGATGGGGAACGGCTGAATTTTGGTCTCGGCTGGAGACAAACTGTTGCAAGATACACCCCATGCACAAGTCCACGGGGGAAGGTGCCAGAAACGAGTTCTGTTGGTAGTTCTCAGACTGCCTCGGTAGGCAGCTGAAAGGCACCACAAAAGTAAAGCTACCTGCTTCCTGGGCTGAGATGGGGAACCGCTGAATTTTGGACTCGACAGGTGAGAACATGTTCCAAACACACCCCATGCACAACTCCACCGGGGAAGGTGCCAGAAACGAGTTCTGTTGGTAGTTTTTACACTACCCCGGTAGGCAGCTGAAAGGCACCAGAAAACTTGTTCTACCTTGCAGGAGCAGGCTGGAAACTAGGACCATGCGTGGCAATCAGTTAGCTGAGGGGAATGTGCTCGGGCTTGTCTAGACAACAATCAACATGATGAGCTTGTCTAGACAGCAATTAACATGATGAGGCCTGTTTGCAGAGCACAGGGGAGCGGGAAACGGATGGCGCCAAAGTTGGCGCCAAGGAAAGGCAACACCTTGCTGTTAATTAGCCACCAATCAGGGATTGCCTAGTATGCAAGGCTTAGCCTCAGGAACCAATTGGTTTAAGACGCGCAGCCTTTGAAAGTGTATAGAAACTCGTGCTCCTGTACAATAAACCGACATTTGCTTGCATCAAGCTGCGTCCCGTCTCCTCATTCGCCGCAAATTGGTGACCCTGACGTGGTACGTTTAAGGATCTAACGTGAAGGGCTCTC
>NW_023618193.1:0-27943 GCF_015220075.1 Falco rusticolus | reverse complement strand
CCCCAGGGAATCCCCCCCCCCCCCACCCTGGGACCCCTAAACCCTCCTGAGGGACCTTCAAACACCCCCCCCGGGACCCCCCTCCACCCTGGGACCCCTAAACCCTCCTGGGGGGACCCCCAACCCCCCCCCTCCCCCAGACCCCCCTCCACCCTGGGATGGGGGCTGGGGGGGCTGATGGGGGGGGGGCTGGGGGACTATGGGGGGGGATGTCTGGACTATTTGGGGGGATGGGGGGGTGGGGGGCTATTGGGGGGTCATGGGGGCTTCGTGTGGGCTATTTGGGGAGCTGTTGGGGGGGTGGAGGGGCTGTTTGGGGGGGGTCGGGGGGGGTTCACGGGTTATTTGGGGGGGCTCAGAGGCTGGGGGGGGGTCCTAGGGGCTATCTGGGGGGGGGGTGGTGGGGGCTCTAGGGAGGGGTAATTCCAGGAGGTTGCACCCATGGGTGCCCTAGGGCTGGGATTTGGGGGGGGGGGGGGGGGGGGGGGAGGGACAGATTTGCCCCCCCTCCCCCATCCCCCCCTCACCCAATCCCCCCCCCCCAGCCTCACCCCAACGTCAAGCCCATGATGTACGCCAACACCCTGCTGCAGCTGGGCATGATGTGACCCCCCCGGGTGCCCCCCCCCCCCCCCCCCCCCCCCCCCGGGTGCCCCCCCCCCCCCCCCCCCCCCCCCAAGGGGGGTTTTAATATATTGGAAGATTGTATTTATTCCACTCTGCCCCTCCCCCAGTGCTCCCAGTTTGCCCAGCGCGGGCAGGAGCTGGGCCAGCACCGTTTGGGGGGGGGGATGGGGGGGCTCTCTGCTGGCATTGCCCCCTCGGGGGGGGGGGGGGGGCGGGGGAGGGCTGCCCCTTGTTGCCCCTCCCCCCCCACAACAGGCGCGTGGGGATGGGGGGAGTCGGGGCTCGTGGGGGTGCTCAGGATTTGCCCCCCCCTCCCCCACCTGCCCTGTTCCCCGCCCCTACCCCCACCCCCGCACCCCCCCCGGGCCGTGCTCCCCCGGCCGCCGGGCGATTTTACCGTCTGTAATTAATGATGTTAAAATAAAGTAATTATTGTAAGCTGGGCGGGCGTCGAGGGGGTAGGCCGCACTGTTGCCATAGCGACCCGTGGCTGTAGGCGGGGCGTGTTTCCATGGCTACACGTAAGTCTACGTAAGGGGGGGAATGATTGACAGCCGCAGCAGCCAAGGGCTCGGCGGGGGGGGCGGGAGGCGGGTTCCGCCTGGTAGCCAATAGCAGCTCGGGGCTGGAGGGCGGACGGGAGGGCGCGAAGCGGCTAACGGCGGCCTCGCGGGAGGCGGGGCGAGCTGACAGGCGGCAGCGGCAGCCAATGAGGCAGCGGGACGAGGCGCGGCCGGCCAATGGGGCGGCGGCAGGGCCGCGGGGGCGGAGCGGGGCAGCGGCTGAGGGGGTAAGCTATGTTGCCATAGCGACCCGTGGCGGTAAGCGGGGCGTGTTTCCATGGCAACACGTAAGTCTACGTAAGGGGGGGCCGCGGGAATGACTGACAGCCGCAGCAGCCAATGGTTCGGCGGGGGGGGGCGGGAGGCGGGTTCCGCCTGGTAGCCAATAGCAGCCCGGGGCTGGAGGGCAGACGGGAGGGCGCGAAGCGGCTAACGGCGGCCTCGCGGGAGGCGGGGCGAGCTGACAGGCGGCAGCGGCAGCCAATGAGGCAGCGGGACGAGGCGCGGCCGGCCAATGGGGCGGGGGCGGAGCAGGGCAGCGGCTGAGGCGGCGGCGGAGCGCGGCGGCCGGTGAGCGAGCGGGGCCGGGGTCCCTCGGGCTGTGCCCGCCGCCCGGGCCCCCCCACCCCCACCCCGGTCCCGGAGGCTCTCCGCCCCCAGCAGGCCCTCAGGCCGGGCTGTCCCCGGAGCAGCGCCCCGGGACCCCCCAGACGGGCCCGGTGCCCCCCGGGACGGGCCGCGCTACCCCCGGGACAGACCCAGTGCCCCCCGGGACCCCCGCTACAGGCCCCGCCCCGCCCGGGACAGGCCCAATGCCCCCCGGGACCCCCAGGACAGCCTCCCCAAGCCCCCCTTCCCCTCCCCGTGAAGCCCCGGCCCCCCAGTGCCCCGGGGTCCTCGCCGGTAGCTGCACCCCCCCTCCCCCCCCCCGGTGCTGCGGCCCCCCTCCTGCTCCCCGCATCAGTGTCCCCCTGAAATCTGCGCCCCCCCACCCCCAATTCCGCTCTGCCGGTGCGCCCACCCCCCCAAAATGCGGCCACCCATCTCTCCCAGGGGTGACACCCCCCCACCCCCCATCCCCCAGGGATGCCCCCCCATCCCCTGGGGCTGCCCATCCCCCAGGGGTGCCCCCCCATTCCCTGGGGGTCCCCCCTCCCATCCCCCAGGGGTCCTCCCCATCCCCCAGGGGTGCCCACCTCCCAGCAGTGCCCCCCATCTCCTGGGGGTCCCCCCCTCCCATCCCCCAGGGGTCCTCCCCATCCCCCAGGGGTCCCCCCCTCCCATCCCCCAGGGGTCCCCCCCTCCCATCCCCCAGGGGTGCCCCCCTCCCACCTCCCAGCAGTGCCCCCATCTCCTGGGGTCCCCCCCTCCCATCCCCAGGGCTGCCCCCCATCCCCGGGGGTCCCCCCCCTCCCATCCCCCAGGGGTGCCCGCCTCCCATCCCCCAGGGGTCCTCCCCATCCCCCAGGGGTGCCCCCTCCCACCTCCCAGCAGTGCCCCCCATCTCCTGGGGGTCCCCCCCCCCCCATCCCCCAGGGGTCCTCCCATCCCCCAGGGGTGCCCCCCTCCCATCTCCCAGCAGTGCCCCCCCATCTCCTGGGGGTCTCCCCCATCCCCCAGGGTTGCCCCCCATCCCCCGGGGGTCCCCCCCTCCCATCCCCCAGGGGTGCCCCCCATCCCCCCCTCCCATCCCCCAGGGGTGCCCCCCTCCCATCCCCCAGGGGTCCTCCCCATCCCCCAGGGGTGCCCCCCTCCCACCTCCCAGCAGTGCCCCCCATCTCCTGGGGGTCCCCCCCTCCCATCCCCCAGGGTTGCCCCCCATCCCCCGGGGGTCCCCCCCTCCCATCCCCCAGGGGTGCCCCCCTCCCATCTCCCAGCAGTGCCCCCCATCTCCTGGGGGTCTCCCCCATCCCCCAGGGTTGCCCCCCATCCCCCGGGGGTCCCCCCCTCCCATCCCCCAGGGGTACCCCCCATCCCCCAGCAGTGACCCCCACCCCCCCCCCACCCCCCCCCCCGGGGGTGCCCCCCCTTCTCCCGCAGCCCCCCAGCACCATGGAGGAGGAGCCGCGGTCCCTGGGTGCTGAGCGCGCTTTTGGGGGGCAGGGGGTGCACAGCGTCCGGCTGAGCCTGGGCCGCACGCTGCTGCGGGTGGAGGTGGAGGCTCACCCCAGCGCCCAGCTCTGGAGGGGCGACTTCGACGCTACTGGTGAGTCTGGGGGGGAACTGGGGAAGGGAGGGGGCAGATGGGACCTTCAGGTGAACCCCCCCCCCTCACCCCACCCCCTCCTCCACACTCTGACCGACCGACCCCCCCCCCCCCCCGCCTCTCCCCGCAGCCATCGAGGCGCTCACCCGCAAAACCGGGAATTTTAAGCAATTTGGGATATTTTGCAGCATGTTGGAGGCGGCGCTGATGCAGGTGAGGCCGGTGCGCACCCCACCCCTCCCCCACCCCACCCCTCCCCCACTAATTTGAGGCTGGGGGTGTCCCGTGAGCCCCCACCCCCCGAAACTTTTTCCCTCCGCAGAGCAGCGCGTCGGTCGAGCTGGAGCTCCTCACTTACGCCGACCTGGAGACCCTGTGGAACCGCAAAGTGGGGGCGCCCCCCCGCCCCCCCCCCCGCCCCCCCCTCCCCCCTCCACACCAAGCGCTACCTCATCCTCATCTACTCCGCGGAGTTCGACAGGTGACTGGGGGGGGGGGGGGGGGGACGGGACGACACTGGGGTGGGGGAGGGGGGGACACACAGGGCGAGGGGACACCGGCCTCACCCCTGCCACGCGTCTCTCTGTGTGTGTGTCCCCCTCCCCAAATTAGGATCCACTACCCGCTGCCCCTGTCCTGCGTGGGGGGGCCGCATCCTGCCGCGCTGCTGCGGCGGCTGAGGGACGAGGTGACCCAGCTCCGGGATCAGCACCGCACCGAGTCCCGGCGTCTACGGGACAAGTGAGCAGCGCCGCTATCACCGGGATGGCTTCAGGGGACAGCCCCCCCCCCCCCCAAAAAAAAAACCCCTCCTGTACCCCCCCCCCCCCCCACACGCAGGCTGCAGCGGGTGCTGGAGGAGAAGCGGACGGTGGAGGACGAGCTGGCACGGGAAAAAAAACCGGTACCAACGGGAAAACAGGCAGCTGACCGCTAAGGTGGGGGGGGCTACGGTGTTTTGGGGAGGGGGGACGGTGTTGGGGGGGGGGGCTCTGGTGGGGTAGGGACCCCTTCTCCCCTCCCCCGCAGCTGGCAGAGGCGCAGGCGTCGACGCAGAGGCTGCGGCTGCGGGTGCGGAGCCTGGAGGCCGAGCTGGCGTCCTACAAACGGGGGTAAGAGCAGGATTGGGGGGGGGGTGGGGGGGGGGGTTCAGGGGGGTCCCCCTCACCCCGCTGGTCCCCCTGGCAGCCCCCGCACGGCCCCCCACCCCAAAAAGCCAAGTGGCACCTCCAGCACCCAGCCGGCGTCGCGCTCGGCGTCCCGGGAGAGCCGCAGCGGCAGCCGGGGTCGCTTCCCATCGCGGTCCCCGTCACCCGCAGGTGAGGGACACTTGGGGGGGGGGGAGGGGAGGGGAGGGGAGGGGGACACACAGGGTGCACCCCCTCCCCCACCCCGCCACATTTCTCGCCACCAGGCCCCCCCCCGCGCCCCGCGACGCACTTGAACCCCAGCAGCAGGGGCTGGCAGCGCCGGCGGGAGGCTCAGCTCAAAAAGTAAGTGATGACACAGTGGGGGGGGGGTCGCTGTCACCGTCCCCTCCCCCACACGGCACATGGGAGGGGGGGGGGGGTTCAGCCCCCTCCCCAAACCCCCTCCCCACCGTCTCCCTTGGGCGCAGCCAGCGGCTCGGGGGAGTTTTCGGCAGCGCCAGCCCGGTGAGGAGCCGCGGGCGCAGCTCCTCGGGTGAGTGGGGGGCGTCAAGTGTGTGGGGGGGGGGCACCCATGGGTGCTGGGGGTCCCGCTCCAAGCCCCCCCCACCCCCACCCCCCACCCCCCATTTTTCCCCGCAGCTGAAAGCATCCGGCGCTCGGCGCTGAGCTCCGGCAGCGAAGCCGATGAGCGCCCCGAGCCCCTGCCCCACAGGTAACCCGCTGGGGTGGGGGGCACGACCCCAGCCCCCCCCTCCCCCCTCCACGCACCCCAAGCCCCCCCAGACCCCCCTTAACGCCCCCCCAGACCCCCCTTAACGCCCCCCCCCCCTTTACACAGGAGAACAAGCCGCACGCGGAGACCCCTGAGCGCCTTGTCCTGCAACAGCCCCGGCACCGTGAGTGGCTGCGACCCCCCTGGACACCCCCCCCCCCCGCTTTGGGATCCCCCCCCTCCCCCCCCCGCACCCCCAAAGCGGGCTGACTGCATTTGGGGGGGGGGGACACGACACCAAAACCGCCCCCCCCCCCCCCCCCCAGGCCCCTCGCCCGCTCCCCGGCCACAAACCGTCCCCCGGCAGCGTGGGCAGCCAGCGCCGCGCTAAAGGTAAACACCCCTGGGACCCCCCCCTCCCCTACCGTTTTTAGGGGGACACCCCCCCCCCAAATTGAGGCTTGTTTTTCCCCCCTCCCCCCCCCCCAGAGAGCTGCTACGAGGAGCCCTCGGCTGAGCTGGCCGAGATCGACGCGCGGCTGCAGGCGCTGCAGGAGTACATGGACAGGCTGGGCACCCGCACGTGACCCCCCCCACCCCCCGGGACCCTCCCCCCTCCCGCTGTCCCCAAGGGGGTGACAGCGCTGGCGTGGGGCGAGACCCCCCCCCCGTATAAACCCTGCTGGGACCCCCGTGGCCTGGTCTGTTGGTTTTTTTTTTTGGGGGGGGGGAATCTGTGCATGTCCCTGTCCCCCTGTGTCACCTTGTGTCCTGCTGCTGGGGCCACCCACCCCCCTGCACGCGTGTGCAAGGGGCCGTACATGCGTGTGCAAGGGGCCGTGCACCCTGCTTTGCGTGTGCAAGGGGCTGTGCATGTCTGCAAGGGGCCGTGCACCCCCCCTCTGCGTGTGCAAGGGGCTTTGCACACGTGTGCAAATGGGCCGTGCACCCCCCTTTGTGTGTGCAAGGGGCCGTGCACCCCCCCTCTGCGTGTGCAAGGGGCCGTGCACCCCCCTCTGCATGTGCAAGGGGCTTTGCACGTGTGTGCAAGGGCTGTGCACCCCCTTTGTGTGTGCAAGGGGCCGTGCATACGTGCACATGTGTGCAACGTGCTGTGCGCCCCCCACTCTGGGTGTGCAACGGGCCATGCACGCGTGTGCAAGGGGCTGTGCATGCGTGTGCAACGGGCCGTTCACGCATGTGCAAGGGGCCATGCACCCCCCCTCTGCTTGTGCAAGGGGGTTTGCATGCGTGTGCAAGGGCTGTGCACCCCCCTTTGTGTGTGCAAGGGGCTGTGCACACGTGTGCACATGTGTGCGGCTTGCAGTATACCCCCCTCTGCATGTGCAACAGGCTCTGCATGCGTGTGCAAGGGGCTTTGCACCCCCCTCTGCATGTGTAATGGGCCGTGCATGCGTGTGCAAATGGGCCGTGCCCCCCTGCACACGTGTGCAAACGGCCACGTGCCCCTGCATGCGTGTGCAACAGGCCGTGCACGTGTGTGCAAGGGGCTTTGCCCCCCCCTTTGTGTGTGCAATGGGCCATGAATGCGTGTGCAAGGGGCTTTGCACCCCGCTCTGTGTGTGCAAGGGGCTGTGCATGCCTGTGCAATGGGCCGTGCCCCCTGCACACGTGTGCAGCAGGCCGTGCACGCGTGTGCAAGGGGCTTTGCACTCCCCTTTGTGTGTGCAATGGGCCGTGCCCCCCTGCACACGTGTGCAAACGGCCACGTGCCCCTGCATGCGTGTGCAACAGGCCGTGCACGCGTGTGCAAGGGCCTGCCCAGCCTGCGTGTCCGTGTCCCCAGCCCCCGTGCCGTGGCCACCAGCCTGTCCCTGTCCCCGTCCCCATTGGGGGGGGGGGGGGGGGACACGGGATGACACGACACCCTCCGCCCCTCCCCCCCCCTCCGCCCCTCCCCCCCTGCCCCCTCCCCCCCCCCCTCATTAGGGCCGTTAAACCGGGCTTAACCCTCATCCCCCCCCCCCCCCCGGCTCAGCCCGGATTAGGCTCCATCTGCCTGGCTGGCAGCGCTGGGTTAACTGGGGGGGGGGGCGGGGGGGGCAGGACCCCCGTCTGCACAGCCCCCTGGCCCCCCCCAGGGACCCCCGTGTGCAGGGACCCCCCAGGACCCCCCCAGGGACCCCTATGTTCAGGGCTTCCCCCCGGGACCCCCATGTGCAGGGGCCCCCCCCCAAGGACACACCCCCCCCCCCCCCCAAAGACCCCAATGTATAGGGACCCCCCCCAGGGCACCCCCAGGGACCCCAAAGTGCAGGGACCCCCCCCCCAGGGACCCTCATGTACAGGGGCCCCCACTAGGGCACCCCCAGGACCCCCCCAGGGACCCCCATGTGCAGAGAACAACCCCCCCACCCTGGGACCCCCCCCCCCCCAGGACCCCCCAGGGACCCTCATGTACAGGGACACCCCCTAGGGCACCCCCAGGACCCCCCCAGGGACCCCCACGTGCAGGGACCCCCCCCCATATGCCCCCCCCCTGCCCCCAGCCCCATAAGCACAGACCCTTCCTGCAGATCCCAAGTGCTCAACCGCTCGCCCCTCCCCCCCCCCCCCCCCCCCCAGCAAAACCGGGGTCCCCTGGGGTCCCCCAGTGCCCCACCCCCCCCCAGCCTCAGCCCCAGCCCCCCAGCGCCCCCCCCCAGCCCCCCAATTGCATCACGGGATTAGGCCTGATGGATTTGCGGCGACATTTCGGGGCGGATTTAGGGGTTAAAGGGAAATATGGGGGGGTGGGGGAGGGGGGGGGTGGGGGGTGGGGGAGGGGTGGGTGGGGGGGGTCCTTCTTTTTCCAACGCCAAGGTGTCCCCAGTGTCCCCCAGGATCGGGACCCTCGTGCAGAGGGGACAGATGGGGGGATGGGGGGTGGGTGGGGGGGTGTGAATGGGGGGATGGGAGGGGTAGAGGGGGCTATGGGGGTGCCAAGGGGTGCATGGGGGGCTGGGGGGGGGGGAAGGGGGCTGGGGGGTGCATGGGGGGCTGGGGGGGGGGGAAGGGGGCTGGGGGTGCATGGGGGGCTGGGGGGGGGTACGGGGGCTATGGGGGGTGCATGGGGGCTGGGGGGGGGGAAGGGGGCTGGGGGGTGCATGGGGGCTGGGGGGGGGGGAAGGGGGCTGGGGGGTGCATGGGGGGCTGGGGGGGGGTACGGGGGGCTATGGGGGGTGCATGGGGGGCTGGGGGGGGGTACGGGGGGCTATGGGGGGTGCATGGGGGGCTGGGGGGGGGGGAAGGGGGCTGGGGGGTGCATGGGGGGCTGGGGGGGGGGGGAAGGGGGCTGGGGGGTGCATGGGGGGCTGGGGGGGGGTACGGGGGGCTATGGGGGGTGCATGGGGGCTGGGGGGGGGGAAGGGGGCTGGGGGGTGCATGGGGGGCTGGGGGGGGGTACGGGGGGCTATGGGGGGTGCCAAGGGGTTGGTTCATGGGGGGCTGGGGGGGGGAGGGGGGCTGGGGGTGCCATGGGGTTCGTGGGGGGCTGGGGGGGGTACAGGGGGCTGGGGGGTGCGGGGGGGGGGGTCACGGGGGCCCGGGGGGGCGCGGGGGGGTGCGGGGGTCCCTGTGGCGGGCAGCTGTCACCCCCCTAATCCCCCTAATCCGGGGCCGCCCCATTTGTTAATTAGATCAGGGACAATTAACGAGGGGGGGGGCGGTTATAGGGGCCCCCCCGCAGGGCCGGACACCTGGCCCCTCCCCCCACCCCCCCCCCGGGGTCTGGGGGTGCTCCCGCCGTGCCCCCCACCTGTGCCGCGCGCCCCTCGTTAGCCGCTGCCGCTAATGAGCAAGGGGGGGGCGCCCCCTCCTTTTCCATTTATTATTATTATTATTATTATTATTAATTATTATTATTATTTCCTTTTTTATATATCATTTTGCCCCTCCCCCCCCCTCTGCGCTCGCCAGCCCCGGGGGGGGGGGGGCTGGGGGAGGGGGGGCGCAGCTACGGGGGGGGGGGGGGAAAGGGGGGGGGTCCCACCCGGTTGTGTGGCCTGTGGGGTCACGGGGTGCTCCGTGGGGTGGATCCTCCGTGGGGTGGATCCTCCGTGGGGTGGGGATCCGCTGTGGGGTGGGGATCCGCCGTGCTGTGGGAATAGTCTGTGGGGCAGGGATCCACCGTGCTGCAGGGATCTACCACGCTGCAGGGATCCTCTGTGCCATGGGAATAGTCTGTGGTGCAGGGATCCTCCACGGTGCAGGGATCCACTGTGGGGTTGGGATCCGCCGTGCTGTGGGAATAGTCTGTGGGGCAGGGATCCACCGTGCTGCAGGGATCTACCACGCTGCAGGGATCCTCTGTGCCATGGGAATAGTCTGTGGTGCAGGGATCCTCCACGGTGCAGGGATCCACTGTGGGGTTGGGATCCGCCGTGCTGTGGGAATAGTCTGTGGGGCAGGGATCCACCGTGCTGCAGGGATCCACCACGCTGCAGGGATCCTCTGTGCCATGGGAATAGTCTGTGGTGCAGGGATCCTCCACGGTGCAGGGATCCTCTGTGGTACAGGGATCCTCCACGGGGCAGGGATCCACCGTGCCATGGGAATAGTCTGTGTTGCAGGGATCCTCTGTGGTGCAGGGATCCTCCGTGGTGCAGGGATCCACTGTGCCATGGGAATAGTCTGTGGTGCAGGGATCCTCTGTGGTGCAGGGATCCTCCGTGGTGCAGGGATCCTCCACAGTGCAGGGATGCTCTGTGGTACAGGGATCCTCTGTGGTACAGGGATCCTCCACGGGGCAGGGATCCACCGTGCCATGGGAATAGTCTGTGGGGCAGGGATCCTCTGGGGCAGGGATCCTCCGTGGTGCAGGGATCCTCCGCGGTGCAGGGAACCTCTGTGCCATGGGAGTAGTCTGTGGTGCAGGGATCCTCCACGGTGCAGGGATCCTCCGCGGTGCAGGGATCCTCCGCGGTGCAGGGAACCTCCGTGGAGCAGGGATCCTCCGTGGAGCAGGGATCCTCCACGGTGCAGGGATCCTCTGTGGTACAGGGATCCTCCGCGGTGCAGGGAACCTCCATGGAGCAGGGATCCTCCGCGGTGCAGGGATCCTCCGCGGTGCAGGGATCCTCCGCGGTGCAGGGATCCTCCGTGGAGCAGGGATCCTCCGTGGAGCAGGGATGCTCTGTGGAGCAGGGATACTCCGCGGTGCAGGGATGCTGCGTGCTACAGGGATACTCCATGGCGCAGGGATGCTCCATGGTGCAGTGATGCTCCGTAGTGCAGGATGCTCCGTGCCACAGGGATACTCCCCGGTGCAGAAATACTCCCTGGTGCAGAGATACTCCGTGCCAGGAGGATGCTCCAAGGTGCAGGATGCTCTGTGCCAGGAGGATGCTCCGTGCCACAGGGATACTCCACGGTGCAGGGATGCTCCGTGCCACAGGGATACTCCCCGGTGCAGATACTCCCCGGTGCAGAGATACTCCGTGCCAGGAGAATGTTCCATGATGCAGGGATGCTCCACGGTGCAGGGATGCTCCGTACCACAGGGATACTCCCCGGTGCAGATACTCCCCGGTGCACAGATACTCCGTGCCAGGAGGATGCTCCAAGGTGCAGGATGCTCCATGGAGGGATGCTCTGTGCCAGGAGGATGCTCCGTGCCACAGGGATACTCCCCGGTGCAGATACTCCCCGGTGCACAGATACTCCGTGCCAGCAGGATGCTCCATGCCAGGAGGACACTCCATGCCACAGGGATACTCCCTGGCGCAGATACTCCCCGCTTCAGATACTCCCCGGTGCAGGGATACTCCCCGGTGCAGAGATACTCCATGGTGCAGAGATACTCCATGGTACAGAGATACTCCCTGGTGCAGAGATACTCCGTGCCAGGAGGATGCTCTGTGCCAGGAGGTTGTTCCATGATGCAGGGATGCTCCCCGGTGCAGGGATACTCCCCGGTGCAGAGATACTCCATGGTGCAGAGATACTCCCCGGTGCAGAGATACTCCGTGCCAGGAGGATGCTCTGTGCCAGGAGGTTGTTCCATGATGCAGGGATGCTCCCTGGTGCAGGGATGCTCCCCGGTGCAGAGATACTCCCCGGTGCAGAGATACTCCACGGTGCAGAGATACTCCACGGTGCAGAGATACTCCGTGCCAGGAGGATGATGCTCCACGCCGCAGACCCCGCCCCACGGCACAGGGACCACCGGTCCAGGCCACCCCGGAGGTCGCACCGGCTGGGTGAAGGTTTGTGCGTGGGGGGGGGGGGAGGGGGTGTCTCACGCTCCCTGGGGGGGGGTGGGGGGGTTGGGCCCCCCCTCCCCTCCCCCCCCTCACAAAACCTGGAATTTCCAGGAGCTCTGATCCTTGTAATCCAGGCAGTCGGCGGCGTTGAAGTTGAGCTTCCAGGAGGTCGCCTGGTCCTTGTAGTCCAGGCAGTCGACGGGCCCAAAACTCAACCCGGCGGCACCGTAGCCTTGACCCCCCAAAGCAGCGGGGGAGGGGGCCAGGTGGGCACCCATAGCGGGGGCACCCAAGGGACTCAGCGCCGCGCCGGGAGCCCCCAGTTGCGGGTGCATGGGGGACAGGTAGGAGCTACAGTCCAGCCCCCCGAAATAAGCGGCCGACCCGCCGTAACCTTGACCGTAGCCGGCGCTTTGGCTATAGGGACCGGCAAAAGGTGCCGAACGCGGCAACCCCGGCGTGGCCGAGGTAGCCAAAGGATCCGGGACCGGCGAGATGGAAGCCGGGCTCCAGATAGAGACGGTGGCCCCGGCGGCGGAGCTGGGGGTAGCGGTGGGGGCGCTGGGGGGGGGGCTATAGGGTGCCCCCCCTTCGGCGCCCGCCTCGCGCGCCGGCGAGTTTTTCTTCTTGGCGGGACGAGCCTTGGCCTGGCCGCTGCTCTGCTGCTGCTGCTGCCGGCACTTGGCGCGGCGGTTCTTGAACCAAACCTGGGGAGGGGGGAAACTGAGGCACGGGGGGGGCACGGGGGAGGGGGGGGGGGGGGCGACGGGGTGGAGCCTCCTGGGGGCGCAAAGGGTTGTGTGTCCTGGGCGTGCACGTCGTGCAACAAGATGCATCCCCTGGGGGTGCACATCGTGCAACACGCTGCATCCCCTGGGGGTGCACAAGTGTGTGCGTGTGCAAAGGGTTGTGTGCTATGGGCGTGCACGTCGTGCAACACGCTGCATCCCCTGGGGGTGCACAAGTGTGTGCGTGCAAAGGGTTGTGTGCTCTGGGGTGCACGAGTGTGTGTGCAAAGGGTTGTGTGCTCTGGGGGTGCACGTCGTGCAACAAGATGCATCCCCTGGGCGTGCACCAGTGTGTGTGTGCAAAGGGTTGTGTGCTCTGGGCATGCACGAGTGTGTGTGTGCAAAGGGTTGTGTGCTCGGGGGGTGTGTGTGCAAAGGGTTGTGTGCTCTGGGCGTGAACGAGTGTGTGTGTGCAAAGGGTTGTGTGCTCTGGGGGTGCACGTCGTGCAACAAGATGCATCCCCTGGGCGTGCACCAGTGTGTGTGTGCAAAGGGTTGTGTGCTCTGGGCATGCACGAGTGTGTGTGTGCAAAGGGTTGTGTGCTCTGGGCGTGCACGAGTCTGTGTGTGCAAAGGGTTGTGTGCTCTGGGCGTGCACGTCGTGCAACAAGATGCATCCCCTGGGGGTGCACAAGTGTGTGCATGCAAAGGGTTGTGTGCTCTGGGCGTGCACGAGTGTGTGTGTGCAAAGGGTTGTGTGCTCTGGGCGTGCACGTCGTGCAACAAGATGCATCCCCTGGGGGTGCACCAGTGTGTGTGTGCAAAGGGTTGTGTGCTCTGGGCATGCACGAGTGTGTGTGTGCAAAGGGTTGTGTGCTCTGGGCGTGCACGAGTCTGTGTGTGCAAAGGGTTGTGTGCTCTGGGCGTGCACGTCGTGCAACAAGATGCATCCCCTGGGGGTGCACAAGTGTGTGCATGCAAAGGGTTGTGTGCTCTGGGCGTGCACGAGTGTGTGTGTGCAAAGGGTTGTGTGCTCTGGGCGTGCACGTCGTGCAACAAGATGCATCCCCTGGGGGTGCACAAGTGTGTGCATGCAAAGGGTTGTGTGCTCTGGGCGTGCACGAGTGTGTGTGTGCAAAGGGTTGTGTGCCATGGGCGTGCACGAGTGTGTGTGTGCAAAGGGTTGTGTGCTCTGGGCGTGCACGTCGTGCAACAAGATGCATCCCCTGGGGGTGCACAAGTGTGTGCATGCAAAGGGTTGTGTGCTCTGGGCGTGCACGAGTGTGTGTGTGCAAAGGGTTGTGTGCCATGGGCGTGCACGAGTGTGTGTGTGCAAAGGGTTGTGTGCTCTGGGCGTGCACGTCGTGCAACAAGATGCATCCCCTGGGGGTGCACAAGTGTGTGCATGCAAAGGGTTGTGTGCTCTGGGCGTGCACGAGTGTGTGTGTGCAAAGGGTTGTGTGCCATGGGCGTGCACGAGTGTGTGTGCAAAGGGTTGTGTGCTCTGGGCATGCACGTCGTGCAACATGCTGCATCCCCTAGGGGTGCACGAGTGTGTGTGTGCAAAGAGGTGTGTGCCCTGGGTGTGCATGTCGTGCAACATGCTGCATCCCCTGGAAGTGCACAGGGGGGTGTGTGCAACGAGTTGTGTGCCATGGGCGTGCACGTCGTGCAACAAGATGCATCCTCTGGGTGTGCACATGTGTGTGCGTGCAAAGACTTGCGTCCCCTGGGCGTGCACGAGTGTGTGTGTGCAACGTGCTGCATCTCCTGGGTGTGTAAATGGGTGCATGCAAAGAGGTGTCTGCCCTGGGCGTGCACGTCATGCAACATGCTGCATCCCCTGCGGGTGCACGGGGGGGTGTGTCCAACAAGTTGTGTGCTCTGGGCGTGCACATCGTGCAACAAGATACATCCTCTGGGTGTGCACATGTGTGTGCGTGCAAGGACTTGCATCCCCTGGGCGTGCACAGGTGCGTACGTGCAACGTGCTGTGTCCCTTGAATGTGCACATGTGTGTGTGTGCAAAGACTTGTGTGCCCTGGGCGTGCGCATGTGTGTGCGTGCCAAGAGCACATGGGGTTGCACACGTGCACATGACCCCTGTTCGTGCACGTGGGGCTTTGCACGACCCCTGTGCATGCATGTGGGGTCGTGCAAATCCCCTGTGCATGCCCGTGGGGTTGTGCACGTCCCTGGTGCTTGCACGCGGGGTTGTGCAAATCCTCCTCGTGCACGTGGGGCCGTGCGCAACCCTTTAGCCGTGCCCTTGGGGCTTTGCACGGCCCCCCCCATGCGTGCAGGGCTATGCGTGACCCCTGGTTGTGCACGTGGGGTCGTGCAAATGCCCTGTGCTTGCACGTGGGGTCGTGCAAATGCCTTGTGCTTGCACGTGGGGTCATGCAAATGCCCTGTGCTTGCACGTGGGGTCGTGCAAATGCCTTGTGCTTGCACGTGGGGTCGTGCAAATGCCCTGTGCTTGCACATGGGGTCATGCAAATGCCCTGTGCTTGCACGTGGGGTCGTGCAAATGCCCTGTGCTTGCACGTGGGGTCGTACAAATGCCCTGTGCTTGCACGTGGGGTCGTGCAAATGCCTTGTGCTTGCACGTGGGGTCGTACAAATGCCCTGTGCTTGCACGTGGGGTCGTGCAAATGCCTTGTGCTTGCACGTGGGGTCGTGCAAATGCCTTGTGCTTGCACGTGGGGTCTTGCAAATGCCTTGTGCTTGCACGTGGGGTCGTGCAAATGCCCTGTGCTTGCACGTGGGGTCGTGCAAATGCCTTGTGCTTGCACGTGGCGTCGTGCAAACCCACCGTGCATGCACGTGGGCTTGTGCACGACCCTTTAGCCGTGCCCGTGGGGCTTTGCACGACCCTCCCCCGTGCGTGTATGACCCCTTCTCGTGCCCGTGGCGTTTTGCACGCCCCCCCCCCCCCCCAACTCGTGCCCCTGGTGTTTGCACGCTCCCCCCGCCTCGCGCGCGTGCGCTCACCTGGACGCGGGACTCGGGCAGGTTGATTTTCAGCGCCACCTCCTCGCGCATGAAGATGTCGGGGTAGCGGGTCTTGGCGAAAAGGGCCTCCAGGATGTCCAGCTGCGCCCTCGTGAAAGTCGTGCGCTCACGCCGCTGCTTCCGTGGCGTGGCTGGAGGGGGGGGGGGGGGAGGGGTTAGAGGGATACTCGTGCAACGGCTCTGCACGACCACCCCCACCCCCCCAGCAGGTGAGGATGGGACCCGGGGGGGAGGTGGGAGCTGGGGGTGTGAGATCCTGTGAGAAATCCTCATGCAAAATGCCCGTGCAACGCCCCCCCCGTGCAAAGCTCTTATGCCTCCTACACCTGTGCAATGCACCCCCATAAAAACCTCTCGTGCAACCACCCCCGTGAAAACCCTCGTGCAATCCACCCTGTGCAACCCTCCTTGTGCAACCCCCCTTTGCAAACCCCTCATGCAACCACACACATGCAACCACCCCCGTGCAACCCCCTTGTGCAACCCACCCCATGCAGCTACCCCTGTGCAAACCCTCTTGTGCAAACCCTCGTGCAACCCTTGTGCGACTACCCTCGTGCAACCCCCTTGTGCAACCCCCCTCGTGCAAACCCTTCATGCAACCCCCTTATGCAACCCACCCCATAAAAGCCTCTTGTGCAACCGCCCTCGTGCAACCCCCCCCGTGCAGCTACCCCTGTGCAAACCCCTTGCGCAAACCCCCTCGTGCAACCCCCTTGTGCAACCACCCCCGTGCAAACCCCTCATGCAACCCCCTGTGCAACCACCCTCGTGCAACCACCCTCGTGCAACCCCCCCGTGCAAACCCCCCTGTGCAACCACCCCTGTGCAAACCCCCTCGTGCAAACCCCCCCGTGCAAACCCCCTCGTGCAAACCCCCTCGTGCAACCACCGCTGTGCAAACCCCCTTGTGCAACCACCCTCGTGCAACCACCCTCGTGCAACCACCCTCGTGCACCCCCCCTGTGCAAACCCCCTCGTGCAAACCCCCGTGCAAACCCCCTTGTGCAACCACCCTCGTGCAAACCCCTCGTGCAACCCCCTGTGCAACCACCCTCGTGCAACCACCCCTGTGCAAACCCACTTGTGCAAACCCCCTTGTGCAACCACCCTCGTGCAAACCCCTCGTGCAACCACCCCCTGTGCACCCCCCCGTGCAAACCCTCATGCAACCCCCTGTGCGACCACCCTCGTGCACCCCCCCTCGTGCAACCCCCCCCGTGCAACCCACCACGTGCAAACCCTCGTGCAACCCCCTGTGCAACCACCCTCGTGCAACCACCGCTGTGCAAACCCCCTTGTGCAACCACCCTTGTGCAAACCCCCTTGTGCAACCACCCTTGTGCAACCCCCCCCGTACAAACCCCCTCGTGCAAACCCCCCCCGTGCAACCCCCCCCGTGCAAGCCCCTCGTGCCGCTCACCGGGGTAGCCCACGGCGGGGTGCAGCAGGTCCATGCCGGGCCCGGCCAGGCTCAGCCCGTTCACGTAGTGCGGCTGCTTCAGGTAGGACATCATGCCCCGGCGCGGCCGCGGGCACCGGCTGCAGGGCACGCGGCGTCAGAGCCGGCACGGCACCGTGCGGCACGGCCTGGTGCGAGCTGGTGCACCGTGGCACCATCTGGCACCGTGCGGCATGGTTTGGTGCGAGCCAGCGCACCATGGCACCATCTGGCACCGCACGGCACGGTTTGGTGCAAGCCAGCGCACCATGGCACCATCCGGCACCGTTTGGTGCGAGGTGGCACCATCTGGCACCGTGCGGCACGGTTTGGTGCGAGCCAGCGCACCATGGCACCATCCGGCACCGTTTGGTGCAAGGTGGCACCACATGGCACCGTGCGGCACGGTTTGGTGCGAGCCAGCACACCATGGCACCATCTGGCACCATACGGCACGGTTTGGTGTGACCTGGCACCGTGTGGCACCATACGGCACGGCTCGGTGCAAGCTGGCACACCGTGGCACCGTCTGGCACCGCGTGGCACGGTTTGGTGTGACCTGGGACATGGTGGCACCACACGGCACCATACGGCACGGCTCGGTGCGAGCTGGCACACTGTGGCACCATGTGGCACCGTACGGCACGGTTTGGTGCAAACTGGCACTGTGTGGCACCGTGTGGCACCATACGGCATGGCTCGGTGCAAGCTGGCACACCGTGGCACCATCTGGCACCGCGTGGCACGGTTTGGTGTGACCTGGGACATGGTGGCACCGTACGGCACGGTTTGGTGCAAACTGGCACCGTGTGGCACCATGTGGCGCAGTTTGGTGCGAGCTGGCACCATCTGGCACCATCTGGCACCGTACGGCACGGCTCGGTGCGAGCTGGCACACCGTGGCACCGTATGGCACCATGCAGCACCGTATGGGTGCGAGCTGGCACCGCGTGGCACCATGTGGCATGGTTTGGTGCAAGCTGGCACACCGTGGCACCGTGTGGCACCGCGTGGCACGGTTTGGTGTGACCTGGGACATGGTGGCACCACACGGCACCATACGGCACAGCTCGGTGCGACCCGGCACACCGTGGCACCGTGTGGCACCGTATGGCACGGTTTGGTGCAAACTGGCACTGTGTGGCACCGTGTGGCACCGCATGGCACGGCTCGGTGCGAGCTGGCACACCGTGGCACCATCTGGCACCGCGTGGCACGGTTTGGTGTGACCTGGGACATGGTGGCACCGTACGGCACGGTTTGGTGCAAACTGGCACCGTGTGGCACAGTTTGGTGCAAGCCGGCACACCGTGGCACTGTACGGCACCATCTGGCACAGTTTGGTGTGACCTGGCATCGTACAGCACCGTGTGGCACGGCTTGGCGTGACCTGGTGCACCGTGGCACCATCCGGCACCGTTTGGTGTGAGCTGGCACCATCCGGCACCGTACGGCACGGCTCGGTGCGAGCTGGCACACCGTGGCACCGTATGGCACCATGCAGCACCGTATGGGTGCGAGCTGGCACCATGTGGCACGGTTTGGTGCGAGCTGGCACACCGTGGCACCGTGTGGCACCACGTGGCACAGTTTGGTGTGACCTGGGACATGGTGGCACCACACGGCACCATACGGCACAGCTCGGTGAGACCCGGCACACCGTGGCACCGTGTGGCACCGTATGGCACGGTTTGGTGCAAACTGGCACCGTGTGGCACCGCATGGCACGGCTCGGTGCGAGCTGGCACACCGTGGCACCGTGTGGCACCGTACGGCACGGTTTGGTGCAAACTGGCACCGCGTGGCACCATGTGGCGCAGGTTGGTGCGAGCTGGCACCATCTGGCACCATCTGGCACCGTACGGCACGGCTCGGTGCGAGCTGGCACACCGTGGCACCGTATGGCACCATGCAGCACCGTATGGGTGCGAGCTGGCACCGCGTGGCACCATGTGGCGCGGTTTGGTGCAAGCTGGCACACCGTGGCACCGTGTGGCACCGCGTGGCACGGTTTGGTGCAAACTGGCACCGTGTGGCACCGTACGGCACGGCTCGGTGCGAGCTGGCACACCGTGGCACCGTGTGGCACCCTTTGGCACGGTTTGGTGTGACCTGGGACATGGTGGCACCACACGGCACCATACGGCACGGCTCGGTGCGACCCGGCACACCGTGGCACCGTGTGGCACCGTATGGCACGGTTTGGTGCAAACTGGCACCGTGTGGCACCGTACGGCACGGCTCGGTGCGGGCTGGCACACCGTGGCACCGTGTGGCACCGTACGGCACGGTTTGGTGCAAACTGGCACCGCGTGGCACCATGTGGCGCAGGTTGGTGCGAGCTGGCACCATCTGGCACCATCTGGCACCGTACGGCACGGCTCGGTGCGAGCTGGCACACCGTGGCACCGTATGGCACCATGCAGCACCGTATGGGTGCGAGCTGGCACCGCGTGGCACCATGTGGCGCGGTTTGGTGCAAGCTGGCACACCGTGGCACCGTGTGGCACCGCGTGGCACGGTTTGGTGCAAACTGGCACCGTGTGGCACCGTACGGCACGGCTCGGTGCGAGCTGGCACACCGTGGCACCGTGTGGCACCGTATGGCACGGTTTGGTGTGACCTGGGACATGGTGGCACCACACGGCACCATACGGCACGGCTCGGTGCGACCCGGCACACCATGGCACCGTGTGGCACCGTATGGCACGGTTTGGTGCAAACTGGCACCGTGTGGCACCGTACGGCACGGCTCGGTGCGAGCTGGCACACCGTGGCACCGTGTGGCACTGTATGGCACGGTTTGGTGCAAACTGGCACCGTGTGGCACCGTGTGGCACCGCATGGCACGGCTCGGTGCGAGCTGGCACACCGTGGCACCGTGTGGCACCGTACGGCACGGTTTGGTGCAAACTGGCACTGCGTGGCACCATCTGGCACCATCTGGCACCGTACGGCACGGCTCGGTGCGAGCTGGCACACCGTGGCACCGTATGGCACCATGCAGCACCGTATGGGTGCGAGCTGGCACCGCGTGGCACCATGTGGCGCGGTTTGGTGCAAGCTGGCACACCGTGGCACCGTGTGGCACCGTGTGGCACCGTATGGCATGGCTCGGTGCAAGCTGGCACACCGTGGCACCGTGTGGCACCGCGTGGCACGGTTTGGTGCAAACTGGCACCGTGTGGCACCGTACGGCACGGCTCGGTGCGAGCTGGCACACCGTGGCACCGTGTGGCACCCTTTGGCACGGTTTGGTGTGACCTGGGACATGGTGGCACCACACGGCACCATACGGCACAGCTCGGTGAGACCCGGCACACCGTGGCACCGTGTGGCACTGTATGGCACGGTTTGGTGCAAACTGGCACCGTGTGGCACCGTGTGGCACCGCATGGCACGGCTCGGTGCGAGCTGGCACACCGTGGCACCGTGTGGCACCGTACGGCACGGTTTGGTGCAAACTGGCACTGCGTGGCACCATCTGGCACCATCTGGCACCGTACGGCACGGCTCGGTGCGAGCTGGCACACCGTGGCACCGTATGGCACCATGCAGCACCGTATGGGTGCGAGCTGGCACCGCGTGGCACCATGTGGCGCGGTTTGGTGCAAGCTGGCACACCGTGGCACCGTGTGGCACCGTGTGGCACCGTATGGCATGGCTCGGTGCAAGCTGGCACACCGTGGCACCGTGTGGCACCGCGTGGCACGGTTTGGTGCAAACTGGCACCGTGTGGCACCGTACGGCACGGCTCGGTGCGAGCTGGCACACCGTGGCACCGTGTGGCACCGCGTGGCACGGTTTGGTGTGACCTGGGACATGGTGGCACCGTGTGGCACCGTACGGCACAGTTTGGTGTGACCTGGCACCGCGCGGCACCGTGGCACCACGGCGCGGCACAAGGTGGGTGCAGGATGCGCCCCAGCGCCACCCCCCCCCCCCCCCCCGGTCCCCCGGCCGGGATGTCACCCCTGTTTCCAGGGGGTGGCTGCGCCCCTGGTGCCACCATGTCCCCAGGGCGGGGGCCCGATCCTGGCACCAGGGGCGGAGCTGGTGGCTTGTCCCCAAGGTGGGGACGGCCCCACCGCGTGGGTGCCCATGTCCCCAAGGTGGGGACACCACCAGTGGGTCCCCCATGACCCAGGGGACGTCCCCACCAGGGCTGGTGACCTTGTCCCCAAGGTGGGGACACCACCAGTGGGTCCCCCACGACCCAGGGGACATCCCCCACCAGGGCTGGTGACCTTGTCCCCAAGGTGGGGACACCACCAGTGGGTCCCCCACGACCCAGGGGACGTCCCCACCAGGGCTGGTGACCTTGTCCCCAAGGTGGGGACACCACCAGTGGGTCCCCCACGACCCAGGGGACGTCCCCACCAGGGCTGGTGACCTTGTCCCCAAGGTGGGGACACCACCGGTGTGTTCCCCGTGACCCAAGGGACGTCCTCCCCCAGGGCTCGTGGCCGCGTCCCTCCACGGGGGACGGAGGTGGTGGCCTGTCCCCACGCCAGATGCCACCTCCCAAGCGTTGGCCACCCCGGTGTCACCCCACGGGCCCCTCACCCCCAGTGTCACCCCGCGCTGTCCCCCCAGCCCGCGGGCCCTACCTGCGGCGGTGGCAGCGGTGACGGCGGCGGTGGCGGCGGGGAAGGCATCCCCGTGGCGGGGGGAGGTTTAAGTAGGCCCCCGGCGTGATGTCACCCGCCACCGCGCTGTCACTAATCCCCGGGGGGTGACATTGGCCCCGGCCCGGGGCTAATCCACCGCTGCCGGCAATTAACGTTCATCCCCCGCGATGGCGGGTGAGGGGGGGGTCCCCGCTGTGCCCCCCCCCAGCCCCTCATGACGGGGGGGGGGGGTCGGGGTACGTGTGGCCGCGGGACCCCCGTGGCCGCTGGGGACCCCGGTGGGGACACTGCTGGGGACCCCAACCCCGTTAACGGCGGGGGCGGGGGGGTGGATAATGAACTGGTGTTAATTAACGGCCCAATGGGGGTGGGGAAACGTGCCCCCCCCCCCCCCCCCGGCCATCAGGCCCCATTAATAACGAACCTCGTCACCCCTAATTACGTGGTGAGCGGTGATTGAGGTGGGTAATTTGGTGGAAAATTGGGGGGGTGGGGTGTGGACATATTGGGGGGGGGGCTCGGCTGGACGTCTGGGTCCTGGTGCCAGGGAGGGGAAGGGTCCCTTCTGGGGGGGGGGGGGGCACACGGAATGTGTGTCCCCCCTCCTCCGTGGAGCCCGGAGCTAATCCCAGGGACAGCTGCCACGTCTGAGCCCCGGGGCTGGGGACACGTAGGGGGGGCCGGGACCCCCACCTGGGGTGCAGCATTTGGGGGGGGTGGGGGGGGTGGGTTAGGAAGATGGGAGGGGGTGGGGGCAGCAACAGACCCCCCCTTGGTGCGACCCCACCAACCTCAGCATATCCCCCCAAGTGGTCCGCCCCCCTAGCAAGACACACACCCCCCCAGATCCCATGGGGACCCCCCAGATCCCATGGGGACCCCCCCAGATCGGGTGGGACCCCCCCCCCCCCTCCCGCCAGCCGCCAAGCAGCTGGGAGGAGAGTGTTGAAATCGGGATGATTAGTTTGTTTTTCAGACTCGGGGATTTGGGGCTGATTAACCCTAATCCCCTCGTTGGGGAGGGGTGGGGGGTGGGGGATGGGGATTGGGGGGGGGGCAGCGCAGCTGCGATGGCAGCTCGGGGGTGGGGGGGCCGCCCCAGCCCTCCCCCAAACCACCCCAGGGCCAAGGGGGGGCACGGGAGGGGGCCCAGCCCCGGGGTTACCCCCACATTGCTCCAGTATTTAACCCCAGGGCGAGGCCGAGCCCCCAACCCCTAATTAAGCGCTAACGAAGTGGGGAAAGTGCCCCCCCCCAATGCGGCCCCTCGTTACCCTCGTTACCGGTAATTGGCTTTTTCGGGGTCCCCGCCGCCCCCTCCCAGCCTGGGGGGGCGCAGGGCTCCGCTGCGGGGGGTGGCCGCCGCCGTACGCCTCGTCCCGGGTCACTATTTCCGTAAATATATAGAAATTAAGAGATTTTAGGTAAAATTCTGCGACTGATAATAAAATGTTATCTAATTTCTGTAAGACCGTACGCCTGCATTTCTAAGACTGTACCTGTATATAGAAAAAAGATCCTGATTTGTACAAAAATACATCTCTATTTTATATAAAAAAATCCGTACATGTCTAACAATGCATCTATATTAAAAAAATTAATCCCTACATCCACCTACCTAAAAACGCTCGTATTTGTATAAAAATATATCTATGCTATATGTAAAAAATCCATGTGTGTCAAGAAATGCATCTATCCCTCTAAAAAAAAAAACCCTATTTGTCAAAAAATACACCTATTTATATTTTAAAAAGTCAGTATTTGTGCAAATTCTGTATTTGTGTAAAATCTATGTATTTTTTAAAGGTCTGTATTTGTATAGAAATACATCCTATAGGTATTAAAAGGAGCCGTATTTATATAAAAACACACCTCTATATATTAATAAATCCGTATTTGCATAAAAATACATTCTATAGATACTACAAAGGGCCGTATTTATATAAAAATACACCTATATATAAATAAGTCCGTATTTGTATAATAATACATCTATAGGTATTAAAGACCCATATTTATATAAAAATACACCTATATATATAAATAAATCCCTATTTGTATAATAATACATCTATAGGTATTAAAGACCCGTATTTATATAAAAATACACCTATATATATAAATAAATCCCTATTTGTATAAAAATACATCTATAGGTATTAAAAAGAGCCACATTTATATAAAAATACACCTATATATATAAATAAATCCCTATTTGTATAAAAATACATCTATTTCTATCCAAAAAATCAAGTGTTTGTACACACCCCCCCATCTATAGTTATATAAAAGAATTGGATTTGTATGAAAACGTGTATTTATACCAAAACCCTGTGCTTGTATTGAAACAGGTACCTGTGTCTGTACAAAAATCTATGTATTTTGTGAAAATACGCTTTTCCTTAAGATCTATGTAGACTAATACGGAAGTTAGAGCTTTATAAAAAATACGTAGTTATCGAAAAATCTTTGTGTACGTTTATACTAAATAAATCTGTTTGCATAAAGGCTGTTTATATTAAAAATGCATCTCTATTTGCATAAAAAATAGATTTACACACCCCCCCCCCGGCGTTTGTATAAAACTCTGCACCTATATTTATATATTAAACACTATTTATATAAAGTCGGGTATCTGGGCGCTCCCCGCGCCCCGCCACCCCCGTTTCTGAGGGGTGGGGCTGCCTGGGGAGGGCTGTGCCCCCCCCCCCCCCCGCCCTATTTTGGGGGGAGGGCGCCCCGTCCTCAGGTGGCCGCGGCCCCTAATCCCGATTAGGGTGGCTCAGGCTGGGGGGGGGGGGGCCGCTGCCCCCGCTCTAAATTTAACACCGGGGTGTCAGGAGCAATCACGTCAGCGCCCCGGGGTAATCTGCTCCCCCCCCCCCCCGCCTCCCCAAAAAGGGAAAGGGGGAAAAGCCCCCCAAATTACCCACCCCTGCAATTTTGGGGGGGCGGGGGCGGGGGGGAGGGGATTTATTTATAATAAAGACCAGGGCGGGGCGGGGATGGATTAGGAAGGAAACGAGGATGAGGGTGAACATCGATGGGTTTTCTTTATTCCGTGGGCACCGCGGGGTGGAGGAACGCGGACGGTACAAAGTTCGAACACACGAGGGGGAAAATGAGGCTGGGGGAGAGCGTGACACCCCCCTCCCCCCCCCTCCCCCCAAAACTCGAGCTGTGGCTTGGAGAAGCCGAAGCCCCAAAGCTCCTCTTTCCACACCCAAAAAAATACACCAGGTTTGTGTAGAAAACCAGGGGGTTTCAAAAACTGTCCCCACCCCACCCGTATCATCATTTATTATTTTTTTTTTTTTTTTGCAGCTTGAAGAGAAAACGGAAACAAAACCAAACCAACCCAAAAGTGTACAAAAAAGGGGGAAAAGAAATCCAAGGGAAAAAAAAAAAAAAAAAAAAAAAAAAATTCTCATCAACCCCTCGGAAGTCTGTGTGCTGGTTTTGCCCGCACGTGGTGAAGGGAGTCAGCTCTCGCGACACGCACGGGAGCAGGAGAAACCCCCCTCCCCTCGCCCCCCCCCCCCAAAAAAGAGAAAAAAAAAAACAAAAAAAAAACCAAGCCCCCCCCCCCCCCCCCCATCCCACCCTGAGTCTCTCCTACCGCCCGGCGCCGGCCACCCTAAGCCCTCTCGCCGCGGATGCGCCGCGCCAGCTGGATGTCCTTGGGCATGATGGTGACCCTTTTGGCGTGGATGGCGCAGAGGTTGGTGTCCTCGAAGAGGCCCACGAGGTACGCTTCGCTGGCCTCCTGCCGGGAAAATTGATAGGGTGGGATACAGGGAGGGTGGGATGTGGGTTTGGTTTGGTTTTTTTGTTTTTGTTGGTTTTTTTTTGGGGGGGGGGGGGGGGGAGGGGAGGTCGATGGGGAGCAGGGGGAGGGGGTCTCACCTGCAGAGCCCCGATGGCAGCGCTCTGGAAACGCAAATCGGTCTTGAAATCCTGAGCGATCTCCCGCACCAGGCGCTGGAAGGGCAGCTTGCGGATCAGCAGCTCCGTGGATTTCTGGTATCGCCGGATCTCCCGCAGGGCCACCGTGCCGGGCCTGCAAGGGATTTGGTCAACGGGATAAAAGTGCTCTTTCGGGTGGAAAACAGTACCCTCCGGCTGGAAAAAATCACTCTTTTGGGTGGAAAATGGCACCCTCGGAGTGTCAAATCACATCCTCTGGGCGTAAAATCACTCTTTTAGGTGTAAAATCACGCCCTTCGGGTGTAAAATTGTACCCTCTGGGTAGAAAATCACTCTTGTGGATGTAAAATCATACCTGTTGGGTGTAAAATTGCACCCTCTGGGTGTAAAATCACTCTTTTGGGTGTAAAATCGTACCTGCTGGGTGCAAAATCGCACCCTCTGGGTATAAAAATCACTCTTTTGGGTGTAAAATCATACCTGTTGGGTGCAAAATCGCACCCTCTGGGTATAAAATCACTCTTTTGGGTGTAAAATCATACCTGTTGGGTGCAAAATCGCACCCTCTGGGTATAAAAATCACTCTTTTGGGTGTAAAATCATACCTGTTGGGTGCAAAATCACACCCTCTGGGTATAAAATCACTCTTTTGGGTGTAAAATCATACCTGTTGGGTGCAAAATCGCACCCTCTGGGTATAAAATCACTCTTGAGTATAAAATCGTATCTGTCGCGTGTAAAATTGCACCCTTTGAGTGGAAAATCACTATTTTGGGTGCAAAATTGCAACCTTTGGGCATAAAATCACGCCCTTTGGGTATAAAATTACTCTTTTGGGTGTAAAATCGCACCATTTGGGCATAAAATCACTCTTTTGGGTGTAAAATCGCCCCCTCTGGGCGTAAAATCACCCTTTTGTGTGTGAAATCACACCCTCTGGGTATAAAATTACTCTTTTGGGTGTAAAACCGTACTTGTTGGGTGTAAAATCACACCCTCTGGGCATAAAATCACTCTTTTTTTGGGTGTAAAATCACTCTTTTTTTTGGGTGTAAAATCATACCTGTTGGGTGTAAAATTGCCCCCTTTGGGTATAAAATCACACCATTGGGGCGTAAAATCACACCCTCTGGGCATAAAATCACTCTTTTGTGTGTAAAAGCACAGCCTTTGGGCGTAAAATCATACCTGTTGGGTGCAAAATTGCACCCTTTGGGTGTAAAAGCATTATTCTGGTGTAAAATCACTCTTTTGTGTGGAAAATCACACCCTCTGGCTGTAAAATGGCACCCTCGGATTGTCAAATTGCACCCTTTGGGTGTAAAATCACTCTTTTGGGTGTAAAAGTGCACCCTCTGGGTAGAAAATCACTCTTTTGAGTATAAAATCGTACCTGTTGGGTGCAAAATCGCAACCTTTGGGCATAAAATCACACCCTCTGGATGTAAAATTGCTCCCTTTGGGTGTAAAAGCGCATCTTTTGGGTGTAAAGTGGCACGCTTTGGGTGTAAAAGCACACCCTCTGGGCATAAAACTACTCTTTTGGGTGTAAAATCACTCTCTTTTGGGCATAAAATCGCCCCATTTGGGTGTGAAATCACACCCTCTGGGCATAAAATCACTCTTTTGGGTGTAAAAGTGTACCCTCTGGGTAGAAAATCACTCTTTTGGGTGTAAAATCGTACCTGTTGGGTGTAAAATCACTCTTCCGGGTGGAAAATCACACCCTCTGGCTGTAAAATACCACCCTTTGGGTGTAAAATGGCACCCTCGGAGCGTCAAATCACACCCTCTGGCTGTAAAATCACTGTTTTGGGTGTAAAATTGCACCCTTTGGGTGTAAAATCGCACCCTCTGAGCGTAAAATCACTCTTTGGGGTGTAAAATTGCACTCTTTGGGCATAAAATCACACCCTTTGGGTGTAAAATCATACCTGCTGGGCGTAAAATGGTGCCCTTTGAGTGTAAAGTTGCACCCTTTGGGTGTAAAATTACTATTTTAGGTGTAAATTCGCACGTTCTGGGTGTAAAATCGTACCTGTTGGGTGTCAAATCGCACCCTTTCTGTGTGGCGCTGCCATCACCCGTGCTGGTGGGTAGGAGGACTCCCCACCCACCCCCCGTTACCCCGGGGGGCAGCGGCCCCAGTACCTGTAGCGATGGGGTTTCTTCACGCCTCCCGTGGAGGGTGCGCTCTTCCTGGCGGCCTTGGTGGCCAGCTGCTTCCGTGGCGCCTTGCCACCGGTAGATTTCCGAGCCGTCTGCTTGGTACGGGCCATACCGGACGGTCAGAGCCTGCCGGGGGGGGGAGGGGGGGCGGGGAGAAGGCGAGGGTCGGCTCCGAGGCCGGTGAGGGAAGGGCGAGACCGGCCATTAACGGCCGAGGGGTGGGGAGCGGGGCCGGCTAGCTGCCCGTGCGGGGCCCCAGCCCACTTCTGCGGGAGGAGAAGAGGCTGCTGGCCTCCAGGGGGTACGGGAGAGCCGCCGGGCTAGCGGAACCGAAGCCTGACGAGGCTCCATAGCCTCATCGCGCCGCGCTGGGGATGAAGCCCCCCGCCATCCCCTCAAGCCGGCAGACTACGCCTCCCAGAAACCTTTGCGCGCCTCCCGTAGCCCCCCCCACCGCCCAGCCGATTGGCTAGCGCCGCTCAGCCAATGGGACGCCTGCGGAGCCGCCGAGCCCCACCCCCCGATCTAGACAGACACACCTTTCCACCTATCCCCTCCCGCCTTCCCAAC
>NW_023618192.1:0-28007 GCF_015220075.1 Falco rusticolus | reverse complement strand
GGCTGCTGTGGGGCTGGGGGTGCCGTGGGGCTGGGGGACTGGGGAGAGGGCTGCCGTGGGGCTGGGGGTGCCATGGGGCTGGGGGACTGGGGAGAGGGCTGCCGTGGGGCTGGGGGTGTCGTGGGGGGGCTGTCATGGGGTGTGTGACCCGTGGGTCACGCTGTGGGTCACAGCTTGGCCTCACTGACCCCTCTCCCCCCCGCAGGCCCCGCCCCCCCCCCGGTGGATTGGGCCCCCCCTCACCGTGGGGCAGCAGCCAGGGGCCATGGGCCGTATCCTGATGCGTACGTAGCCCCACACCGCCACCCCCACCCTCCCTGGTACCGTCCCGGGGGGGGGGCCCCCACACCACCCCCCCCAGCTGGTTTTTTGGGGTTTTTTTTTCATTTTTATACATTTGCTGGGATTTTATATAAATATATATATATATATGGGGGGGAGCACGGGGGGGGGCGATATATGGGGTGGGGGGGATTCTTTTTAACCTTTGTACAGAAAATAGGGGGGGGGGCCTCTACTACCGCAGGGACCCCAAGGCCCCCCCCCCTCACTGCTTGGGCCCTGTGCCCCTCCCCCCCTCAGTGCCCGAGGGGGGGCGATTTTGGGGTAAAAAAACCAAAGAATGTGGGGAAAATGCCAAATAAAACGTCACTGCTTCTATCCCGCTGGGTTCTTTGGGGGGGGGGGGGGGGCACAGCGAGGCTCTACACACACCTGGGACCCCACTACCACCACCTGGGACCCGACCCCCCCCCCCCCCCCCCCCCCCCCCCAAAGGTGGAGGCGAGGCCGGGCGAGGTGACTTTATTGCTTGAGCAGCCGCCGGGGGCGTGGGGGTGGGGCGGCAGGGGGGGTGCCGCCTCGTACACACGCTGGGGGGGTGGGGGGTGAGGGGGTTTGGGGGGGGGCGGGGGGTTATTTACAGGCGGGGGGTGGGGGTGGGGGGGCTCGTTCCTCCATCACAACGACGCACAAGCGGGGGGGACACGGGGGGGTGGGGGTTGGGCACGAACGATATTGCACTTCCAGTGGCGGGCGGGGGGGGGCGATGTCTCCTGCGCCCGGAGGGGCTGGGGGGGGGGGGGGGGTGTTTTAAAAACTCGAGGACACACCCCCCCCCCCAAATAGCACAGACACCCAGGTCCACGCCTGGTGGAGGTGGGGGCTGGGACCACCCCCAGGCTCTGGCCCCCCATGGGGTGGGGGCTAGGGCCCCCCCCCCCAGGCCCCTGTGGGGTTCAGGGGGTGGGGGCTGGATGATGGCCCCCTCCCCCCCGAATTATGTAGGGGGGGGCAGAGCCTGGATGCAGGGACCCCCCCACTTTGGGGAGGGTCAGGCTCAGTGTGCCAGCCCCCCCGCTCCCAGATTACTTGGGGAGTGGGGGTGAGGGGCCAGACCCCCCCCACCCCATCAGGGGGGTGTCAGGCTCTGTCTGCCAAGCGCGCCCCCCCCCCCCCCCCCCCCCCCCCACCGAATCAAGGGGGTCTGTGCCATGATGCTGGGGGGGCTCCTGCATCTGGGGGGGGGGGGCGGGGGGGGGCTGGTTCTATAGGCCAGGCCCCCCTGCATTGGGGGGGTCAGGTCCTGGACATTGGGCCCCCCCAGGTCACGGGGCGCAGGTCCCAGACACGGGCCCCCCCCCCAGTATTGGGGGTGGGGGGGATCTCAGTCCCCAACCACACTGGGGGGAGAGGGGACAGGCCCCGCCCCCCCCCCAAGATCATGGGGGGGCCACTCCCAGACACCGCCCCCCCCCCCCCTGCACTGGGGGGGGTCAGGTCCCACTCACTGTATCCCCCCAATATTGGGGTGGGGGGTGTCTCAGTCCCCACCTGCATTGGGGGTGGTCAGGCCCCGGACACAAGTGTCCCCCCCGGACTGGGGGGGGGACCAGTCCCAGACACCAGCCCCCCACATTGGGGAGGGGGGTCAGGTACCGGACACTGCCCCCCCTCCAATATCGGGGTGGGGGTGGGGGTCCAGTCCCACACACCACTCCCCAGATCATGGGGGGGGCGCTCCCAGACACCAGCCCCCCCACATTGGGGGGTCAGGTCCTGGACTCCAGCCCCCCCACATTGGGGGGGCCCAGTCCCACACACCACCCCCCCCCCCAAGATCATGGGGGGGTGCTCCCAGACACCAGCCCCCCCACATTGGGGGGTCAGGTCCTGGACTCCAGCCCCTCCCCCGCATTGGGGGGGGGGGTCTGGTCCCAGACACCGGGCCCCCCCTGGATCATGGAGGGTCCAGTCCCACACACCGGCCCCCCCGCGTTGGGGGGGTCAGGTCCCGGACACTGCCCCCTCCCCCCATATCGGGGTGTGGGGGTGTCTCAGCGTCCCCCCCTCCCCTTGCCGGGGGGGGGTGCAGCGGCGGGGGGCGCAGGGGGGGCGCGCGGGGGGGGGGGGCTTCCCGCCTCGTCCCCCGAGCTGCTGCCGCCCCCGTCCGTCACCTCCAGCTCCGAGTCCGAGCCCGGCTCCAGCGGCCCCCCGGGGGGGGGGGGGCGGGGGGGGGGGGGGGGGGGGGGGGGGGGGGCGGCAGCGGCGGGTAGAAGGGCGGTGGGTAGAGCGCGGGCAGCTTGGTGGGGGGGGGCAGGGGGAGCCCCCCCGGCACGTAGGGCCCCCACCCCCACGGGTACTCGGGTACCGGCGGCCTCGCGTAGCCCCCCAGCAGCGAGGGGGTCTTGGAGTAACCGGAGAGACCTGGGGGGGGGCGGGGGGGGTGAGACTCCAGGGTGGGGGTCCCTGATCCCCCCGGGTGGGGGTCCCTGCTGCCCCCGGGACGAGGTCCCTGATCCCCCCCGCGTGTCGTCCCCCCCCCCCCCATGCCGACCCCGCTGCCCCCCCAGCCCCCCAGTCACAGCACCCGTGTCACCGCCCCCCACCCCCCGGGTCGGGGTCCTGCCCCCCCCCCCCCCTCCATCCCTGCGCCCCCCCCTCACCAGAGCCCAGGAAGGGCAGGGCCGCCTCCAGCCGCAGCTTCTCGGCCTCGGGCTGCCGCTCGAAGAGGGGGGGTCTCCCGGGGGGGTCGGCGGGGCGCGGGCTGCAGAACAGCGACTGCAGCGTCTGCAGGGGCAGGGGTCAGCGGGGGGGGGGAGGTCACACCCCCACACACACACCTTGTGCCCCCGCCCCCCGCCCCGTACCTCGGGGGTGAGGGGGGTGCAGTCGGGGCCGTGCCCCCCCCCGGGGAAGGGGCCGGGGGCCAGAAGCAGCGGGGCCCCCCCCGCCACGTCCAGCAGCGGGTAGTTGACCAGCACCACTTTGCTGAAGTTGAACTTGTAGGTGAAGCGTTTGCCCTTGGTCTTGTGCAGGATCCGCTTGTTGTAGTAGTACCTGGGGGGGAGGGGCGGGGGGGGAGAGTGGGGAGGGGGCGCTGGCAGGGGCCCAGTACTCGCCAGTGCCCGCCAGTGCCCCCCAGTGCCCGCCAGATCCCCCCAGCACACCCAGTATCCCCAGCATCCACAGTGCCCCTCAGCAGAGGAAGCACACGCAGTGCCCCCAGCACCCCCAGTATCCCCAGCATCCCCAGCACACCCAGCGGCCCCAGCATCCCCAGCACCCCCAGCATCCCCAGTATCCCCAGCACCCCCAGCACACCCAGTGCCCCCAGCACCCCCAGTATCCCCAGCATCCCCAGCACACCCAGCGGCCCCAGCATCCCCAGCACCCCCAGCATCCCCAGTATCCCCAGCACACCCAGCACACCCAGTGGCCCCAGCACCCCCAGCACCCCGAGCATCCCCAGGATCCCTAGCATCCCCAATATCCCCAGCATCCCCAGCACCCCCAGCACACCCAGTATCCCCAGCATCCCCAGTATCCCCAGCATCCCCAGCACCCCCAGTATCCACAGCACGCCCAGTGGCCGCAGCACCCCCAGCACACCCAGTATCCCCAGTATCCCCAGCATCCCCAGCATCCCCAGTATCCCCAGCACCCCCAGTATCCTCAGCACCCCCAGTGGCCCCAGCACCCCCAGCACCCCCAGCATCCCCAGCACCTGCAGTGCCCCCAGCACCCCCGGTGCCTGTAGCACACCCAGTACAGCCCAGCATCCCCAGCACCCCCAGCGCCCACAGCACCCCCAGTGCCCCTCGCATCCCCCAGCACCCACCGCCCTCACCACCAGCAAAACAAGGCTCCCCCAGCCGGGGGTCGGGGTGGGTTTTGGGGGATCCGGGGGTGGGGGATGGGGGCCCACCTGAGGGCCCGGCTGAGCTTGTCATAATTCATGTGGGGCTTGCACTTGCGGACGCCCCAGAGCCGCGCCACCTCGTCGGGGTCCTTGATGACGAACTCGCCGTAGTCGCCCTGCCAGGCGATGACCTCGCGGTACTCCTCCTTGCGCAGCAGCTCCAGGATGAAGTGCCACAGCTGGATCTGCCGCGAGCCCGGGCTCGACTCCGGCTTGTAGGCCCAGTCCGGGAAGGCGAAACCTGCGGGGGGGAGGGGGGGGCGGGGGGGCGCGGGGGGAGGGGCACGGGGGTGCCGGTGAGACACCCAGGTGGCCAGGGCGATGGGTCCCCCGTGGGTGCCGGTGATGCCCAGGTGCCCGGGGGGAGGGTCCCGTGGACCCTGGTGACATCAGGGTGCCCAGGGTGAGGGTCCCATGGGTCCTGGGTGACATCACGGTGGCCAGGACAGTGTCCCCATGGGTCCCAGTGACACCCAGCTGCCCAGGGCGATGGTCTCCCGCGGGTGCCAGTGACACCTGGGTGCCCAGGGTGAGGGTTCCCCTGGTCTTGGGTGACATCATGGGCACAGGACAGTGTCCCCATGGGTCCTGGGTGACATCAGGGTGCCAGGGGAGGGTCCCATGGGTCCTGGGTGACATTCACACGTTGGCCAGGGACAGTGTCTCCCAGGGTATGATGCCAGTGACACCCGTGGTTCCCAGTGGAGGGGTCCCCTGGTCTTGGGTGACATCAGGGCACCCAGGACGAGTGTCCCCATGTGTCCTGGGTGACAATCAGGGTGCCCAAGGGTGAGGGTCCCCATGGTTCCTGGGTGACATCACGGTGGCCAGGACCAGTTGTCCCCATTGGTCCAGGACACCCAGCTGCACCAGGGACGATGGCTCATACCCGCGGGGGCCAGTGACACCTGGGTGCCCAGGGGTGAGGGTCCCCTGGGTCTTGGGTGACATCAGGGCACCAGGACAGTGTCCCCATGGGTCCTGGGTGACATCAGGGTGCCCAGGGTGAGGGTCCCATGGGTCCTGGGTGACATCACGGTGGCCAGGACAGTGTCCCCATGGGTGCCAGTGACACCCGGGTGCCCAGGGTGAGGGTCCCCTGGGTCTTGGGTGACATCAGGGCACCAGGACAGTGTCCCCATGGGTCCTGGGTGACATCAGGGTGCCCAGGGTGAGGGTCCCATGGGTCCTGGGTGACATCACGGTGGCCAGGACAGTGTCCCCATGGGTCCCAGTGACACCCAGCTGCCCAGGGCGATGGTCTCCCGCGGGTGCCAGTGACACCCGGGTGCCCAGGGTGAGGGTCCCCTGGGTCTTGGGTGACATCAGGGCACCAGGACAGTGTCCCCATGGGTCCTGGGTGACATCAGGGTGCCCAGGGTGAGGGTCCCATGGGTCCTGGGTGACATCACGGTGGCCAGGACAGTGTCCCCATGGGTGCCAGTGACACCCGGGGTGCCCAGGGTTGAGGGTCCCCTGGGTCTTGGGTGACATCAGGGCACCAGGGACAGTGTCCCCATGGGTCCTGGGTTGACATCAGGGTGCCAGGGTGAGGGTCCCATGGGTTCCTGGGTGACATCACGGTGGCCAGGACAGTGTCCCCATGGGTCCAGTGACACCCAGACTGCCCAGGGCGATGGGGTCTCTCCCGCGGGTGCCAGTGACACCCGGGTGCCCAGGGTGAGGGTCCCCTGGGTCTTGGGTGACATCAGGGCACCAGGACAGTGTCCCCATGGGTCCTGGGTGACATCAGGGTGCCCAGGGTGAGGGTCCTATGGGTCCTGGGTGACATCACGGTGGCCAGGGGGTCCTGGGTGACATCAGGGTGCCCAGGGTGAGGGTCCCATGGGTCCTGGGTGACATCACGGTGGCCAGGACAGTGTCCCCATGGGTCCCAGTGACACCCAGCTGCCCAGGGCGATGGTCTCCCGCGGGTGCCAGTGACACCCGGGTGCCCAGGGTGAGGGTCCCCTGGGTCTTGGGTGACATCAGGGCACCAGGACAGTGTCCCCATGGGTCCTGGGTGACATCAGGGTGCTCAGGGTGAGGGTCCCATGGGTCCCAGTGACACCAAGGTGACCAGGACAGTGTCCCTGTAGACCCTGGGTGACACCCAGGTGGCCAGGACGATGGTCCCCCATGGGTCCCAGTGACACCTAGGTACCTAGGGGGAGGGTCCCACAGGTCCCAGTGACACCAAGGCGACCAGGACAGTGTCCCTGTAGACCCTGGGTGACACCCAGGTGCCCAGGGTTAGTGTCCCATGGGTCCTGGGTGACATCAGGGCACCCACGACAGTGTCCCCATGGGTCCTGGTGATGCCCAGGTGCCCAGGGGGAGTGTCCCACGGGTCCCAGTGACACCCAGGTGCCCAGGGTTAGTGTCCCATGGGTCCTGGGTGACATCAGGGCACCCACGACAGTGTCCCTATGGGTCCCAGTGACACTCAGGTGCCCAGGGGGAGGGTCCCATGGGTCCTAGGTGACATGAGGGTGGCCAGGACAGCATTCCTGTGGGACTCGGTGACACCCAGGTGCCCAGGGCAATGGCCCCATGGACCCTGGTGACAGCAAGGTGCTCAGGACAATGTCCCCATGGGTCCTGGGTGACACCAAGGTGCCCGGGGCAATGGCCCCATGGACCCTCGGTGACACCAGGGTGCCTGACCCCCCGTGGTCCCCCCAACAGCTGGTTTCCCCAGCCTGGGTCCCCCCATGCCACACGTGCCCCTGCTGCGAGGACCGCGCTGTGTGTGTGGGGGGGTCCTGGTGCTGGGGGGGGACACATGGGGGGCCACAAGGGGGTCCCCAGCCGTGTCCCCCCCCCCTTCCTGTGCCCGCGGCGGGGGGTACCTGGGGTCCAGAGCGCCGGCACCGGCGAGGTGAGGAGCAGGTCGGAGACGCAGCTGCAGTCCATGGTGGGGGTCACACCTGCGGGGGGGGCACGGGAGGGGTTGGGGGGGGCAGCGCTGGGGGGGGTGGCGGGGATGGGAGGAGTTGGGGGTGTCCAGGGACGGGGTGCAGAGATGGGGCTGGGGGGGGGCGGGATTTGGGGGTGCAGAGACGGGGCGCGGTGGGGGACTTAGGGGTGGGGGCGATTTGGGGGTGGAGAGATATGGCGGGGGGTAGATTCCAGGCCTGGGGAGGATCCCCGCCCCCCCCTCCCCATCCCCCCCCCCCCCTCCGCCCCCCCCCCGTTCCTTGTTAGTTTTGACTCGGCCGCGGCGCTCGCGGCGGCGGCTCCGCACTAACGAGCAGCGCTGGGAATTGCGGCCCGCGGGCACGCGCCCGCCTGCACGCGGCGGCGCCTATACGGCCCCTATGCATTGCCCCTATGCATCTATGCATTGCCCCTATGCATGGCCCCCATGCACGGCCCCTATGCACGGCCCCTATGCATTGCCCCTATGCACGGCCCCTATATGTCCCCCATACACTGCCCCTATGCACAGCCCCTATTCACACAGCCCCTATACACGGCCCCTATGTGGCCCCTATGCACTCACCCCCTGCCTGTACACTCATCCCTTAAACATACAGCCCCTGTGCACCCATCCCTTAAACATACAGCCCCTGTACATGCAGCCCCTGTACATGCAGCCCCTATACACACAGCCCCTGTGCACCCATCCCTTAAACATACAGCCCCTGTACATGCAGCCCCTATACACACAGCCCCTGTGCACCCATCCCTTAAACATACAGCCCCTGTACATGCAGCCCCTATACACACAGCCCCTGTGCACCCATCCCTTAAACATACAGCCCCTGTACATGCAGCCCCTATACACACAGCCCCTGTACGCCCATCCCTTAAACATACAGCCCCTGCACATGCAGCCCTCATACAGCCTGTTACATGCATCCCCTATACACACAGCTCCTGTACGCACAGCCCTTATACACACAACCCCCTATGGACACATCCCCTATACACTCAGCCCCCTATACACACAGCCTTTCTACACGCAGCCATGATACACACATCCCCTATACACCAGTCCTTATATACACAGCCCCTATACATCCAACCCTTATATACACTTTGCACACACATCCTATATGCAAACATCCTTTACACACACATCCCCTATACACACATCCTTTACACATGCAAGCCCCTATAGACATATACACATGTATATGTGTCCCTTATACACCATCCCACCACCCCCCAAGCCCGCTATATACCTCCCTGGCACACGCGCCCCTCCCTTGCACACCTGTACAGCTCCCTTATACATAGATACGCCATTCTTACATACATATACATCACCTTTATGTACCTACGTCCTTTATATGTGCTTCCCTTATACACGTATGCACCTCCTTTACACCCATCCATCTTTATACACACATCCCCTATACATACGTGTCCCTTATACACACTCCCCATACGTGCCACACACATTGCAGATGTGCACACACACCCACACACGCACTGAGACACATGGACAGCCCTTATACACACTTATACATAAAACACGCACCTTATACACACTGGGACACGCCATGGACATGCCTACACATACAATATACACCATACGCTCCACAGACACACCCTGCCTGTAGGGTCACGTCCTGCAGACACATCCCCTACATGCACACAGTATATACGCCGTGCACACCCCCTATAGACACATCGGCAACACCCCCTCACCCCCCCAAACACACCCCCTGCACAGCCAGGCACTACGACACAGACACCCCTATACGTTCAGGTCCTTTATGTACAGCCCTATATGCTCACATCCATGGACACCCCTATACATTCAGATCCTTCAGCTACATACACACAGTCCCTCCACATACACCCCCTATAGCCTCAGATCCCTCACAGCCACCCCTATACATTCAGATCCTTCATGTACACCCCTGTGTGCTCAAGCCCTGCATGTACATCCCCTATATGCTCAGATCCTTCATGTACATTGCAGCTCCTGCACAGGCACCCTCATACATCCAGATCCTTCACATACACCCCTATACATTCAGATTCTCCATGGACACCCCTATATGCCCTGCTCCCGCACATACACCCCGAGATGCTCAGTCCCTGCACGTATATCCCCTATACATTCAGATCGTGCATGTACCCCCCTATACATTCAGTCCCTGCATGTGCACCCTATACGCTCACCCCCTTACACCCCTCCCCAGACACTCACCCCCTAGACACACCCCTATACACTCATCCTGTAGATACCCCCTATACACCACCCCCATATGCTCACCCCTATACGCTCACCCCTATACGCTCACCCCTATACACCCCCACCCCCCCCGTGGGCCACCCGGGGCGGGCAGAGGTGTGTGTATATACCTGTGCGCGAGCCTTACCCTGCCCCCCCCTCCCCCCCCCCCCTCCCCCCCCCCCCCCCCCCCCCCCCGTTCCCACGGCCCAGCCCCCCCCGGTCCTGCATTATTCATGGCCCCAATTAGCGCCCGGCCGCGGCCCCGCCTGGGCTCGTTGTTTCATGACCCGGGGCGATGGGAGCGCGGCCCCCGCCCCTCCCCCCACCCCGCAGCCCCCCCCCACCCCCCCCACCCCCCCCGGCCCGGCCCGGCCCGGCCCGGATCGATGCGGGGATCAATGGGGCCGCTTTGATCCGCCGGCCCCGGCAGGATAACGAGGGGCCGGGGGAGGGGGGAGGGGGGGGGAGGGTAAGGGGGGGGGGGGAGGGGCGGGGCGACCCCCGCCGCCTTGTGGCCCGGGTGGCCCCGGGTGCCCCCCGCGCGCGTGCGGCGCCCTGCAGTGCCGGGCACGGGTGTGCAACGTCGTGCAACGCCGGATACGGGCGTGCAAGAGCCGTGCAAGGCTGAGCGCACCGGAGCAGCGCCGCGCCGTGCCGGGGGCGGGATGGGTGTGCAAGGCCGTGCAACGTCGGGCACGGGTGTGCACGCTGGCCGCGAGCCCCGAGGGGAGCCGGCACCCTGACGGGGGGGGGGCACCCCTATAGAGCTATGCAGCCTCCCTGTATGGAGCTATGCAGCCCCCCCAACAGAGCTATGCATCTGCTCCCTATAGAGCTATGCATCCCCCCATATAGAGCTATGCATCCCCCCTATAGAGCTATGCATCCCCCTGTATAGAGCTATGCAGCCCTCCCATAGAGCTATGCATCCCCCTATAGAGCTATGCATCCCCCCGTACAGAGCTATGCATCCCCCATATAGAGCTATGCATCCCCCGTATAGAGCTATGCAGCCCTCCCATAGAGCTATGCATCCCCTCTGTAAAGAGCTATGCAGCCCCCCTCATATAGAGCTATGCAGCCCCTCCCATAGAGCTATGCATCCCCCCTATAGAGCTATGCATCCCCCCATATAGAGCTATGCAGCCCCTCCCAGACAGATGCGCATCCCCACCATATAGGGGTACACAGCCCCTCTGTACAGCGCTATAGGGCCCTGCATAGCTGGAGCTTGGCAGGGATGCGGCAGCACTGGCACAAGGGGTCCATATGGCATCTATAGGGGAATGCAGCCGTCTATACTGAACAGGACGAGCAGCCCGTATATGATCACATGCTCTGTAAGTATAGGTACCGGTATAGAAGGAGTGTCAGCCTATAGAGGCAGCGTGCCTATAGGAATACATTTTTTAAGGGGAAGGTGAAGGTAAACACCCGCAGTATACGTCCCTCTATAGAGGGCACCGACTCTCCATACGTGCCTCTGCCCACACTCTGAGTAAACACCACCAACAGAAAGGCTGCTATAGGATTCGTACCCTATAGCTATTTGCAGAGGGAGAACACTCCGCAGGCAGCATGGCAGTGCGAGCACTGTGCTATATATGTGCCTATATGTGCTGTGCGAACGCACCGAGGCGGGAGAGCACAGCCGGTACCGGACCCCGTATGGCACCCCCCTATAGCCATAGTATTTATACAATGCATCTATAGGTGTTTGTGCAGAAAGAGTAGCCGAGAGGCTTGGTGGGAAATGTGTCCCCTATACAATTAATCTATAGCCGGCGGTGGGGGGCAGAGCAGCCCCTATACATTGGGTCTGCATGAGACGCATCCGTATAGACAGCATAAGGAGAGAGATCCCCTATATACGTGCGTGCGGGCTGTTACAGCCCCAGCCCCTATTTTCCTGTAAAGGCGGCATATGCATTGTATAGGTGTCTCTATACCACGGCCGCCAGGATGCATCTATATTGAGGGCTGCTCCTATGGCGTGGCTGCGGCATCCTACAGTGTATCCTATAGAGCCCGCAGGGGCAGGAGCATGTCCATATGGACAGTGTATAGGGGACAGCGGTAGGTGTGTGTCCATATGTACCGTGTATAGGAGAAGGGATGGTGACAGTGGCATTTCCATACAGACCCGGCGCAGGGGACGGGGGTAGCAGCGTTTCTATACGTACTGTGCATAGGGGATGGGGACAGCAGTGTGTCCATATGTATCGTGCATAACGGATGCAGTGACAGCGGTGTGTCCGTATAGCCCGTGCATAGGGGATTGGGTGGGACTGTATATATGGTATGGGGGGACATACAACCCATACATAGGGGATGGGGGGGCTGTAGGGACTGTGTGTATGGTATGGGGGGACCGCATAGACCATGCATAGGGGATGGAGGAGCCATATGGATGGTACATATGGTACGGGGGGGACCATATAGACCACACATAGGGGATGGAAGGACATATATATGGTAGGGGGGGCATACAGATCATGCACTGGGCATGTGGAGGGAGCACACAGACCATGCATAGGGGACGGGGGAACCATATGGACTGTACGTATGGTATGGGGGGGATTGTATAGACCACGCATCAGGGATGGAGAGACCGTATATATGGTATTGGGGGGGGCATACAGTCCGTGCATAGGCGATGGGGGGGGGGGGGCATAGGGACTGTGTATATGGTATGGGGGACCACAGAGAGCATGCATAGGGGATGGAGAGACCATATATATGGTATGGTGGGGCCATACAGTCCGTGCATAGGCGACGCAGTGCATCCATATGGCCACCATATAGGGTACAGGGGGGACGCGGACCATACGGCGCCAGGAGCGGGTCCGGGTGGGCTGCCGCGTGCGCGGGGGTGGGGGGGCCGGTCCCGGCGGGGGGTGGGGGGCGGGGGGGGGGGAGGTGGGGGGGGGAGGGGCCCCAGGGCCGCCACATCAAAGCGCCGCCGCCGCGGGGCGGATCCGGGGGCCGGGGGCTGTTTGCGCTCGGCGGGTCCCGGGAGGGGGGGGGGGGCGCCGTAATTAGCCATTACCGGGTGATTAATGCGGCGGGGGCCGGCTCGCAGGCGGGGGCGGGGGGGGGATGCACACGCGTGTGCAACGGGGGAGCCACGGGGGGGGGCTCAGCGCTGTTCCCCCCCTTCATTTCACGTGTGTCCCCCCCATTTCACGACACCCCCCCCCGCCTTAACGCGCTTCTTAATCAAAGGGCTTAATTAACAGCAGCGCAGGCACGTGCGTGGCTCCTTGCACACGCGTGTGCAAACGTGGGGGGGGTCCCGCGTGCGGGGGACACGGCACGGGTGGCCCCCATCTGCCAGGGCCATATGTATCTATACGTGTCCAGGCATGTCTATACATGCCCACACGTGTCTATATGTGTCCATACACGTCTGTACGTGTCCACATGTGTCTATACATGCCCATATGCATTCGTAGTGTCCATATGTGTGCATACATGTCTATACGTCTCCATATGTGTCCGTACATGTCTGTGCATTTCCATGTGTGTCTATAGATGTCTGCATGTGTCCATACCTGTCCATATGTGCCTGTACGTGTCTATACGTGTCTATACCTGTCCATATGTGTCTGTACATGTCCATATGTATCATCGCACATCTGTACATGTCTACACATGTCCATATGCATCCATACGCATCCATAGGTGTCCATACATGCCTCTGTGCATCCATACCTGTCTATATGCATCTATACTCATCCATACACATCCATAGATGTCCATACATGCCCATACCTGCCTCTATGCATCTATATGCACCCATGCACATCCATACGTGCCCATAGGTGTCCATACATGCCTATATGCATCCATACCTGTCTCTATGCATCTATAGGCGCCCATGCGCATCCATACGTGCCCATAGGTGCCCATAGAGCCCCCGGCTGTGCCGCCCCCCCGCAGCCCCCCCGTGGCTCCCGCGGCCCCGGCTCCATATTTCTTCATTTGGAGCCAATTCAGCCCCTGACGCCGCCGTTATTGCAGCGTCGCGCGCGGGCGGCCGGGGGGGCACGGGGGGGACCCCAGCCCTGGGACCCCCCCCGGGGGCTGGGGGGGCTGGGGGGAGGGGGATGGGAAGGGGGCAGTGGGAGGGTGCAAGGGTATGGGATGCAAACATGAGGTGGTGGTGTAAAGTCGTGGTGGTGCAAGGCCACAGTGGTGTAAAGCCGCAGTGGTGCAAAGCCAAGATGCTGGTGTAAAGCCAAAGCGCCGGCGCAAATCCACAGTGGCGCAAAGCTGTGGTGGTGCAAGACTACGGTGGTGTAAAGCCACAGTGGTGTAAAACGATGGCGCTGTGAAGCCAAGATGCCGGCGTGCAGCCAAAGCACTGGTGCAACAACGCGGTGGTGCAACACTGCGACAGTGCAAGACCGCAGTGGTGCAAGGCCGCAGCGGTGCAAATCCACTGTGGTGCAAGACCACGGTGGTGTATAGCCACAGTGGTGTAAAGCCACGGCGGTGTAAAGCTGCGGCATTGCAAAACAAGATGCCGGCACGCAGCCGAAGCACCCGTGCAACACCGCAGTGGTGCAAAGCCGCAGTGGTGCAAGACCACAATGGTGCAAAACTGCGGTGGTGCAAAGCTGCAGTGGTGCAAAGCCAAGCTGTGGGTGTAATGCCACAATGCCAGTGCCAAACCCTGGTGTAAAGCCAAAGCCATGGGGGGGGGGGGGTTGGTCACACAGTGTAAAACCGCAACATTGGTGTCAAACTACAATGCTGGTGTAAAACCGCAACGTCGGTGTAAAGCCACAGTGGTGGTGTAAAACCAACGCACTGGTGCAAGGCCAAGCATGAAACCAAGATGCTGGTGCAAAATCAACGTGCTGGTGTAAAACCGGAGCGCCGGTGCTTAGGCCACATAGGGCCAAGGTGTAAAACCGAAGTGCTGGTGTAAGAGGCTGATGGGAGGGGGGGCACGATGGTTTGGGGGTGAGGGTGGGGACCCCCCAGGAGCACCCCGGTGCCGGTGGGCACATGGTGGCACCAGTGGTGCAAAGGGGTGAGGGGCTTGGGGGGTGGCTGGGGGGGTTGGGGGGGGTGGGGGGGGCGCTGGGGGGCTGGGGGGGTGTGGGCGTCGCGGAGGGCGCTAATTCCCGGCATCGATCAGGCGGGATGAGAGCAATAAATTATTGTGACAAGATGCAACTCTCGCACCGATCGATCGGGTGCTGGGCGGCCGCTCACCAGGGGGTGCCACCCACCCCCCATCCCCGGCGTGCAAAACGCGTGTGCAAAGGTGCACGGAGCAGGCGGGTGCAAGGGCACGCATGTAAAACGGGGGGGTGCTGAGCGCACGTGCAAAGGCATGTGGAGAGCACACGTGGCTGGGTGTGCAAAGCGCGGGTGGTGAGGGTGCACGGAGGGCGCTGGCATGCGTGTGCGGGGCACGCGTGTGTGAACATGTGGGGCGCACACGCCAGGGCACACAGGGCACGTGTATGCAGGCATGCAGAGCGTGCAGACAAGGACACACGGGACGTGTGTGCAGAGCACGCACACAAGGGCACGCAGAGCACACGTGCAAAGGCACGCAAAGCCCGCATGCAAGGGCACGCGACACGCGTGTGCAAACCCGCGCAGGGAGTGCCGTGGCCATGTGAGCCTGTGCCGGCACGCAGACAGACATGTGCGATCACACGCGTGACCTTGCCCAGCTTCAGCCCCTCCCCCCCCCCCAAAAAAAATACCACTCGGGGTCCCCTCTCCCCAGCTGCTCCCAGCCTGCCCACCGTGCTCCCCCAGTCCCTGGCACTGGTGATACTGGTGGAACTGGGAAGAGGGGTACAGAGCTGGTGGCACACGCGTCGCATGCTCAGCGGCGGGATGCGTGTGCACACGCGTGTCCCCTGCACGCGGCAGCACTGAGCCCCCCCACCTCCCTCTGCTCTGCACCCCGGTCACGCGTCGCGCCCTGTGCTGCATTGTGCAGCCCCCCCCCCCAGTGCTGTAAGGCTGGGGGGGCTATAGGGTGGGGGGGGTATAGAGTTAGGGGGGCTATAGGGTCAGGGGGGGCTGTGGTATCGGGAGTCAGGGGGCCTATAGGGCTGTGAGTGAGGGGTCTGGGAAGGCGGGGCGTGGGGTTAGGGGGCTCTATGGAATGTATAGGGGAGGTATGGGGTTCATAGGGGTCTGTGGGATCTATAGGGGGGTATAGGGTCTGTGCACCCTATGGATCTGTGGTGCCTATGGAACAGAATGGGGTTGGGGGGGTCTGTAGAGGTCTGTAAGGGACAGTGGGTCTGTGCAGATGCATGGGGTTGGGGGGTTATATAAGGATATATAGGGCTGGGGAGTGGTGTGGGGTCTGTGGGCTCAGGGGGTGTATAGGTGTCGGGGACTGGGGATATATAGAAACTGGGGTATATAGGGGTCGGGGTGTGTATGCATAGGGGTCAGTAGTGTATATATAGGAGTCAGCAGTGTATATATAGGGGTCAGGGGTGTATAGAGGCTAGGGGCTCTGGGTTGTATAGGGGCCAGGGTGTGTATATATAGGGGCCAGGGGTGTATAGGGGTCAGAGATGTATAAGGGCTGGGGGTGTATAGGAGCTGGGGGCTCTGGGGTGCATGGAGGCCGAGGGCTATATGATATATAGGGGTCAGGGGTGTATACCTAAAGGTCAGGGGTGTATAGGGGCTGGGGGTGTATAGGGGCCAGCGGTTAGTTAGTGTATAGGGGCCAGGGACTGTATGGTGTATAGGGATCAGGGGCATATAGGGGCTGGGGCTATATGACATATAAGGGCCAGCAGCTGTGTGGTGTATAGGAGCCAGCAGCTGTATTGCATATAGGGGCTGGGGTTAGAGGGTGTATAGGGGTCAGGGGCACATAGGGGCTGGGGGTTATATGGTGTATAGGGGCTGGGGATGCATAGGGGCTGGGGGTTACATGGTGTATAGGGGCCAGGGGTTATGTGATGTACAGGGGCTGGGTGTGTATAGGCGCTGCAGGTTATATGGTGTATAGGGGCCAGGGGCAGTATGGCATATAAAGGCTGGGGGCTATATAGCATATAGGGGCTGGGGGTGCATAGGGGCTGGCGGTTAGGTGGTGTATAGGGGCTGGGGACTGTATGGCTATAGGGACCGGGGGCTGCGTGGTGTATAGGGGCCGGAGGCTGTATGGTATATAGGGGCCGGGGGCGGCACGGCTATAGGGGCCGGGGGCTCTGGGGGCCGCGGGGGGCCGCGGGCGCTGATGGATTCTCGCACTTGTCTCTTAATCTCCGGCGCGATCGATTCGCTATTTCCCTTTGTTGCCAGAAACTTCGATCCTGGCCGGGGTTGGGGCCGGGGGGCGGCAGAGGGGGGCCGGGGGGGGGGGGGGGAGAACCCGGACGGAGCCGCCCCGAGGCGGCAGCGATGGGCACGGGGGGACACAGGCACAGGACACCCCCCACCCCCCACCCCCCACCGCGGGATCGGCCGGACCCGATAGGAAACTTCGCAACTCACCGCGGGGCGGCTCCGCATGGGGCCGGGGGGGGGGTCGCTCCGCCGCGGGGCCGGGGGTTGCTCCGGGGGGGCGGGGGGGGCAACCGCCTTTAGAGGGGCCACAGCATCCGGACGGGGGCGGGGGGGGGGGGGGGGCCGGGACACCGGGATGGGGGAGCGGGACACCGGGATGGGGGGAGTGGGACACCGGGGTGGGGGAGCAGGATGGGGGGAGCAGGGATGGAGGGAGCGGGGACCAGGGATGGAGCGAGAGGGACCCGGAATCTGGGATGGAGGGACCGGGACCGGGGGAGCGGGATCGGGGCAGTCGGGGATGAAGCGATCGGGACCGGGGGAGCGGGGAACCGGGAATGGAAGGAGCGGGGTACCGGGACCGGGGAGCGGAGATGGAGCGATCGGGGATGGAGCGATCGGGGATGGAGGTGACGGGACCGGGGGACCGGGACCGGGGGAGCGGAGATGGAGCGATCGGGGATGAAGCGATCGGGACCGGGGAGCGGGGATGGAGCGATCGGGATCGGGGGAGCGAGGATGGAGCAATAGCGGATGGAGCGATCGGTGATGGATGTATCGGGACCGGGAGCAGCGGGGATGGAAGTACCGGCACCGGGGGATCGGGATCGGGGGCAGCGGGGATAGAGCGCCTGGGATCGGCGGGAGCGGGGATGGAACGATCGGGACTGGGGAAGCGGGAAAGGAGCGATCGGGGATGGAGGTACCAGGACCGGGGAGCGGGACCGGGGATTGGGGGATGGAGGGACCGGGACCGGGGAGAGGAGATGGAGCGATCGGGGATGGAGCGATCGGGACCGGGGGTGAAGGTACTGGGACCGGGGAGCGGGACCGGGAGCAGCGGGGATGGAGGAGGGATCGGGGGCAGCGGGGACGGAGCGCCCGGGATCGGCGGGAGCGGGGATGGAGGGACCGGGACCGGGGAGCGGGGATGGAGCGATCGGGAGTGGAGGGACCGGGACCGGGAGCAGCGGGGACGGAGGGACAGGGATTGGGGGATCGGGATCAGAGGGAGCGGGGCTGGAGCAGCGGGGACGGAGGGAGCGGGATCGGGCGAGCGGGGCTGGAGCGATCGGGGCTGGAGGGAGCGGGATCGGGGGAAGCGGGATCGGGGCAGCGGGGTTGGAGCGCCCGGGATCGGCGGGAGCGGGGATGGAGGGAGCGGGACAGCGGGGATGGAGCGATCGGGGTCGGACGGAGGGGGCGGGAGCGGGGAGGGAGGGTCGTGGGGTGCGGGATGGGGGGTGCGGGGGTCCGGGGAGCGGCGGCGCGCGGGAGGAAGACGGCGGTGGAGCGGGCAGGTGGGAGCGGGGCAGGGGCCGGGGGGAGAGAGGGAAGGAGGGATGGAGGAGGAGGAGGAGGAGGAGGAGAGAGGGATGGATGGAGGGATGGAGGGAGCCGGGAGGGAGGGAAGGAGGGAGCGGGGCAGGGGAGAGGGGAGGGGAGAGGGACGGGGCAGAGGAGGAGGAGGAGGAGGAGGAGGAAGGGGGAGGGATGAAGGAGGGATGGAGGGAGCAGAGAAGGGATGGAGGGAGCAGAGAAGGGATGAAGGAGAAGGGATGGAGGAGGAAGGAGAAGGAATGAAGGAGGAAGGAGAAGGGATGAAGGAGGAGGAGGAGGAGGGAGCGGACCAGGGTCCGGAGGAGGGATACAGGGATGGAGGGAGCAGAGAAGGGATAGAGTAGAGGAGGAGGGATGAAGGAGGAGGAGGAGGGATGGAGGGAGCAGGGCAGGGGCCAGAGGAGGGATACAGGGATGAAAGGAGCGGAGAAGGGATAGAGAAGAGGAGAAGGAATCAAGGAGGAGAGGAGGGATGGAGGGAGTGGAGAAGGGATGAAGGAGGAGGAACAGAGGGAGCGGAACAGGGATGAAGGAGGAGAGGAGGGCCAGAGGGAGCAGAACAGGGATGGAGGGAGCGGGGCAGGACCCGGAGGAGGGATGCAGGGATGGAGGGAGCAGGGCAGGGACGGAGAAGGGATTCAAGAATGTGGGGATGCAGAGATGGACACAGGGATGCAGGGAACGGAAAAGGAATGGAGAAGGGATGAGGGATGCAGGGATGGAGGGAGCGGGGCAGGACCCGGCGGAGGGATGCAGGGATGCAGGGATGCAGGGATGGAGGGATGCGGGGCCGGAGGGAGCGGGGCGGCAGCGGCGGCGCAGGGTTTAAGTAGCGGCCGAGCGGGGCCGGCGGATCGATGGATATAATTTTCCTCAAACTCGGAAAATAAAGTTCATCGCTGATCAAATTTGAAAACAGATGTCGCGGCGCGGCCCTAAATGGGCTTCGATCCGGGGGGGGGGGGGGGGGGCGGGGGGGGCGGCAGGCTTCAGCAGCACCCGGGGACCCCCCCTTGGACCCCCAGGCCTGCCGACAGGTGTGCAAACGGGGGTGCAAACGGGGGTGCGAATGTGGGTGGGGAGGTGGGAGGGAGGTGCAGGGGGGCCAGCCTTGCACCCAAAGCCACCCGCTGGGTGCACATGCGTGTGCAAGGAGCCGTCACACACACACCCCGCCCCCCCGAGCTGTGCACGTGCAAAGCGGGTGACCCAAGGCCTGGCATGCGCATGGGGGGGCGCACAAGGCGAGCGGGGCCTTGCACACGCGTGTGCATGAGAGGCCACACATGACAGTGGGCCACGTATGCGTGTGTGTGTCCCCATCCTTGCACACGCGTCGGGGGCTGTGATGGCTGCGTCATAATTTGGGTCTGGGGGGGGGGGTTCCCTCCCACACCAGCCCCCCATAATTTGGGTCTGGGGTGTCCCCTCCCACCCTGGCTCATGGTCAGAACAGGGTACCCCCCCAAACCCACCACCCCCCCCAGTTCTGGCTGTGGGGGGACACCCCATCCTGCCCCAACTCCATGAGGTGTTCCCCCCCCCTCCCTTTTGGGTCTGGGGCCCCCCTCCCTGAGCCCAATCTTACCAAGGGGGGTCCCCCCTCGTTTTGGGTTGGGGCGACCGCCTCCCGCTTCCAAATTCGTTGACGGGGGGCATTCTGGCTCTGGGGACCCCACCGTCCTTGAGCCCAACTCACAGAGGCCGCCCCCCCAGTTTGGGTCTGGGGGACCCCCTTCCTACCCCAAATCCTGCAAAGCCCCCCCCCCCGTTCCCACTCCAAACTCGTTAAGGGGGTCCCCCCATATTCTGTGTCTGGAAGCACACACCCCCTCCTCACCAGGGGTCCCCCCAACTCAGATCTGGGGGTCTTAGGGGGCCACACCCATCCTCCTCACAGCCTCACCAGGGGCATCCCCAATTCACATCTGGGTATCTTGGGGACCCCCCCATCCTCACCCGTTGTCCCCCCAGTTCACATCTGCAGGTCTTGGTGTCCCTCCCTCCCCCATATCCTGACCAAGGGGTTCCCCAATTCACATCTGGGGGTCTTGGGGGCCCACCCTCCACCATTCTCACCAAATGCCCCCCCAATTCACATCTGGGGGTGCCCCCCCCATCCTCCCCAGGCATCCCCCCAGTTCAGGTCTGGGTGTCTTGGGGTCTCCACCCCTCTCCCCATCCTCACTAGGGGGGGTCCCCAGTTCACATCTGGGGGTGTGTGTCCCCCACAAGTAGCCCTCCAATTCCCATCTAGCTCCCCCCTCCCCGTGCCCCGGGTGGGATCTGAGGGCTCCAGGCAGCAGCCCTGGCCCAGGGGGGGGGCTGGGGGACGGGGCAGCAGGGGGGTCCCCAGTTCACACCTGGGTGCCTTGGACTCCCCCCATCCTCACCGGGGTGTGTGTGTGTGTCCCCAACACAGATATGGGGTACACCCCCTCCCCATCCTTTCTGGGGGGGGGTCCCCAATTCACATCTGCCCTCCTCCCATCCTCACCAAGTGTCCCCCAAATTCCCATCTGCCCCCCCCCCATCAGATGTCCCCCCAGAGTTCACATCTGGGTGTCCTGGGGGTCTGCCCACCCCCCCCATCCTCACCAGGGGGGTCCCCAAATCATGTCTGGGGGGTCTTGCCCCCCCCCCCTCCTCACCAAGTGTCCCCCAATTTCCATCTGGGGGGGGTCTTGCCTCCCACCCCCCTCCCCATCCTCACCAGGGGTGGCCCCAATTCCCATCTGGGGGTGTTTGTGTCCCCCATTCTCACCAAATGTCCCCCCAATTCCCATCTGGGGGGTCCCTGTCTCCCCCCCAGGGTGGGCTCCGAGGGCTCCGGGCAGCAGCCCTGCTCCGGGGGGGGCTGTGGGGGGGGCAGCAGGAGCCGCGTGTGTTTTCGTATCTGTCTGGTCTCCTGGAATTATGAAAAATACCCCCATCGACAGCGCGGCTCAGCTTCGATTACGGCAGATAGGACATGACAGCCCCCGATCAATAGCAGGCCCGTCCTATAAAGTGTCAAGTAATGAATCAATTTCGACTAAATTTTCCATTTTTCAGGGGCCGTTCGGCGAGAGAAGAATATCCTCTTTTGTAAAGATATTATTATCGATTGCGGCGGCAATTTGACATCAGGGGTAGTTAATTCCACTCAGAATAAAATTGAAAACACTTGAGAGCGGGGGAGAGAGAAGGGAGAGACAAAGGAGAGAGGGACGGGGGAGGGGAGGGCGGGGGGGGGGATCGGGGGGTGAGGCAGGGGTTTGGGGTGATGGAGGGATGGGGGTGATGGGGGGGTTGGGGGGGATACAGGGATCAGGGGGGATACAAGGAGCTGGGGGGTACAGGGATCAGGGGGTGATGGTGGGATCGGGGGTGACAAGAGGGATCAGGGTGATGCAGGGATGGGGGGTGATGGGGGGATCAGGGAGTGATTAGGGATCAGGGGCTGATACAGGGATGGGGGCGTGATACAGGGACCAAGGGGTGATACACGGTTTGGGGGGATACAGGGGTTCAGGGGGGTAACAGGGATGGGGGTGATGGTGGGATTGGTGGGGGGATAGGGGAGGGATGCAGGGATCAGGAGTGATGCAGGGATGGGGGGTGATACAGGCATAGGGGGTGATGGGGGGATCAGGGATGATAACAGGGATTGGGGGTGATGGGGGATTGGGGGTGATACAGGGATCAGGGGGGATAGAGGGACCAGGGGGATACAGGGATCGGGGGGTGATGGGGGGATCAGGGGGGCGATACGGGGATGGGGCGTGATGGGGGATGCAGGAGTGCTACGGGGATTGGGGGGTGATAATGGGATTGGGGGGTGATGCAGGGATGGGGGGGTGAAGATGGGATTGAGAGTGATACAAGGATTGGGGGGGTGACAGGGGGATTGGGGGGTGATGGTGGGATCGGGGGGTGAATCAGGAATGAGGGGGTGATACAGGGATGCGGAGGCAGTGGAGGGATCAGGGGGTGATGGGGGGATCGCGGGGTGATGGGGGCATTAGGGGCTGACACAGGGATAAGGGTGTGACACGGGGATGTGGGGGTGACACGGGGATATGAAGGTGACACAGGGGTATGGGGGTGACACGGGGGTGATGGAGGGATCAAGGGGTGATGGAGGGACCAGGGGACACACATAGCACCATGCAGGACAGATGGGGGGGGGGGGGCAGGGGGGGGCGGGAGGCTGGAGACCCCCCCTCCCTTGGGACAGTGGGGTGATCCCCAGCTTTGGGGTGTCCTCAGCCCTGTCCCAACCCCAGGGACCCTTCATCCTGGGGGGGTGACGGGATGGATGGACCCCACCATGTCTCCAGTGGGAATTTGCACCCACGTGTGTGACACATCCCTGGACACGGAGTGGAGGCACAGGGATGGGGGGTGGGGTGGGGACGCACTCCCCAACCGAGGGGATCCCAGAGGTCCCCAGAGGGGGTCACCCAGCATTGAGCCCCCCCTCCAGCGGGTGCCCATGAGCACACGTGTAACCACGTGTGTGTGGGGCCACATGCCCTGCCCTGGTCGCATCCCCAGTGGGACACCCCCACTGTGGTGAGAAGGGGGGGACAGTGGGAGGGTCTGAGGGTGGGGAGGGGGGTGTCCGGGCCCTGCCTCCCATGCCTGGGGTGACAGGGACTGTCCAGGTGCTCCCTGTCCCAGGGTGCCTGCCTGCATCCCGTGTCCTGCAGCATCCCACATCCCGCAGCATCCCACAGCATCCCACAGCATCCCACATCCCGCAGCATCTTGCATCCCGCAGCATCCCACATCCCACAGCATCCCATGTCCAACAGCATCCCTCACCCTGCAGAAACCCGCAGCATCCCGCAGCATCCCACAGCATCCCGTGTCCCACATCCCACAGCATCCTGTGTCCAACAGCATCCCACAGCATCCCACAGCATCCCACATCCTCCTACATCCTACATCATTCTACATCCTGCATCGTCCTGCATCCTGCATCATCCCATATCCTGCACTCTCCTACATCCCGTATCATCCCTCATCATCCCACATCCTGCATCCCTCATCATCCCGTATCCCACATCATCCTGCATCATCCTACATCCCACATCATCCCACGTCATCCCACATCATCCCACATCCTGCATCCCACATCATCCCGTATCCCACATCATGCCATACCCCACACTATCCCCCATCATCCCACATTATCCCACATTGTCCCCCATCATGCCACATTCTGCATCCCCCATCATCCTGTATCCCACATCATCCTTTATAATCCCACATCGCCCTGCATCCCACATCATCCCACATCACCCTGCATCCTGCACCATCCCATATCTGACATCCCGCACCATCCTGCATCCTGCACCATCCCATATCCCACATCCCCATCCCTTCCCCCACCCCCGGCTGTGCTGGGGGTCTCCAGTGGGGCCAGGCCGCTTCCCGCCACCTCCTGTTTGTCTATTCTGCGCTCATACCACATCCTGCATCATTCCACACCATCCCATGTCCCGCACCATCCCATATCCCGCATCCTGCACCATCCTGCATCCCGCACCGTTCCACACTACCACATATCCCGCATCCCGCACCATCCCGCACCGTCCCATATCCCACACCCCACATCATCCTGCATCCCACATCCTGCATCCCACATCCCACATCACCCTGTATCCCGCACCATCCCATATCCCGCATCCTGCACCATCCTGCACCACCCTGCACTATCCCATATCCCACATCCCACATCATCCCACATCATCCCATATCCCACGTCCCACACCACCCCCGGCTGTGCTGGGGGTCTCTGGCGGGGCCGGACCGCTTCCCGCCGCCTCCCGTTTGTCTATTCCGCGCTCACGAGCCGCATTATCCCGGAGAAAATGAATCTTTCATGAGTGATTTGTCGCCGCCCGGCCCGGCCCCGCGTTGTTTAATGTTTCAATTTGGAGGAAGCAAAACATTCAATCAGGCGGATTAACTGGTTAATGCCGCCCATCGCTCAAGCTGTCCGCCACGCCGCGCCCGCCGCGCCCCACCGCCGCCCGCCGCGCCCAGCGCCGCCAACGCCGCCATCGCCAGCATCGCTGCCATCACCATCGATGGGGCGCAAGGGGGGATGGGGGAGCGGGGGTGGGGGAGGGTGCCCCGACGCTGCCAACGCCACCACCACCACCACTGCCACCATCACCATCATCACTGCCATAGGTGGGGGCCATGGGGGGCTGGGGGAGGGTGCCCCAATGCCACCAGCATCGCCAATGCCACCAATGCCGTCATCACTGCCATCGTCATCAATGTGGGCCGTGGGGGGATGGGGGTGAGGGGCTGGGGGAGGACGCCCCAGTGCTGCCAACGCTGCCAACACCATCGCCATCATCAATGGGGGCCATGGGGGCTGGGGAGGGTGCCCCAATTCTGCTGACATTGCCATCGCCACCAACGCCATCATCACTGCCATCGCCATTGATGTGGGCCATGGGGGGATGGGGGTGGGGGGTGGGGGGGACACCCCACCGCTGCTCTCCATGCTCAATGCTGCCAATGTCACCAACACCATTGCCTTCACCAATGGGGGTCATGGTGGTCAGGGGGGGCGAGGGTGGAGGGGCAGGGAGAGAAGGGGTTCTGGTGGGGGTTCCAGTGGGGTCTGTATGGGGGGCCTGTGGGGTCCCTACAGGGTCCTGAGGGTGTCTGGATGGGGTCCCAAAGGGGGTCCCTATGGGGTCCTGGTGGAGCTCCATATGGGGTTCCTACAGAGTCCTGATGGTGTCCCAATGGTGTCCCAATGGGGTCCTGGTGGGGGTCCTGATGGAGGTCCCAGTGGGGTCCCTATGGGGTCCTGATGGGGTCCCTACAGTGTCCTGATGGGGTCCCAATGGCATCCAGATGAGGTCTTAGTGGCATCCCAGTGGGGGTCTATATGGGGTCCCTATGGGGTCCCTACAGAGCCCTGATGGGGTCCTGGTGGGGGTCTATATAGGGTCCCTATGGTGTTCCTACAGAGTCCAGATGGGGTCCCTATGGGGTTTATATGGGGATCCTGATGGGGTCCCTGTGGTGTTCCTACAGGGTCCCAGTTGGGTCCCGATGGCATCCTGCGGGGGGTCCATATAGGGTCACTATGGGGTTCCTACAGGGTCCTGATGGAGTCCCTATGGGATCCCAGTTGGGTCCCAATGGCATCCAAATGGGGTCCTGCTGGGGGTCCCTGTGGGGTCCCAACTGGGTCCTGATGGAGTCCGGATGGGGTCCCCATGGGGTCCTGGTGGGGGTCCCTACAGGGTCCTGATGGAGTCCGGATGGGGTCCCCATGGGGTCCTGGTGGGGGTCCCTACAGGGTCCTGATGGAGTCCGGATGGGGTCCCCATGGCATCCCCACAGAATCCTGATGAGGTCCCGATGGGGCACTGACAAGGTCCTGATGGGGGTCCGTACAGGGTCCCTATGGGGGTCCACACAGGGTCCCAGTGGCATCCCAACAGAATCCTGATGGGGTCCCTCTGGGGTCCTGCTGGGGGTCCATAAAGGGTCCCTCTGGGGTCCTAATGGTGTCCCTGTGGCATCCCTATAGGGTCCCAGTGGGGTCCCGGGTGTGGCTGGGGGGTGGGAGGACAGGGGGACGGGGCAGGGGACAGGGATAGGGACCGGGATGGGGACAACAGTAAGGACAGGGATGGGGACATGGACAGGGGACCGGGATAAAGGACAGGGACAGGGATGGGGATGGAGACAGGGACAGGGACAGGGACAGGGACAGGGATGGGGATGGAGACAGGGATGGGGACAGGGATGGGGACAGGGACAGGGATGGGAACGGGAGACAGCAGTAGGGACAGGGGACAGGGATGGGGACAGGGATGGGGACAGGAGACAGGGGACGGAGACAAGGACAGGGGTGGGAGCACGCAATGGATAGGGGACAGGGATCTCGACAGGGCATCGGGGACAGCGATAGGGACGGGACAGGGACAGGGGATGGGGACAGGGGAGGGGAATAAGAGACGGGGATGGGGACAGGGACAGGGGAGGGGGATAAGGGACGGGGATGGGGACAGGGGAGAGGGATAAAGGACAGGAATGGGGACAGGGGAGGGGGATGGGGACAGGGGAGGGGGACAGGGGATGGGGATAAGGGAGGGGGATGGGGACAGGGGAGGGGGATGGGGACAGGGGATGGGGACAGGGGAGGGGGATAAGGGAGGGGGATGGGGAGGGGGACAGGGGAGGGGGGTGCCGCAAGCGGAGGTTCAGGCCGGAGGGACACCCCCCACCCCCCCCCGGGACCCTCCGGGACCCCCGGCCCTGGGGCAGCGGGACCGCAGCACTCCCGGTGGCGGAGTGTCGCCTGTCGGGGGGGTCTATCGCCCGTCGAGGGGTCTATCGCTTGTCGGGGGGGTGTCTGTCGTCTGTCGGGGGGGGGGGTACCGTCTGTCGGTGGGTGTCTGTCGTCTGTCGGGGGGTCTATCGTCTGTCGGGGGGGTGGTCTGTCGTGTGTCGGGGGGGTCTGTCGTGTGTCGGGGGAGTCTGTCGTGTGTCGGGGGAGGTCTGTCTGTCGGGGGCGAGGGGGCTGGATGCTCCCATTCCCTCCTTAATTGCTCGGCGGTGATTTATGGCGGGGGGGGGGGGGGGGGGCGGTGCCTGGAGGGGGGGGTCCGAGGGGGGGTCTCGGTGCCTGTCGTGGGGGCCCGGTGCCTGTGGGGGGGGGGGCTGTCGGCTGGGGAGTCCCTGGGGGGGGAACGGAAGGTGCCCGGGGGGGGGGGTCCCGGTGGCGGCGGGGGGAGGTCCGGGGGGGTCACGGTGCCTGGGAGGGGGGTCTTGGGGGGTGTCCTGTTGGCTGGGGGATCCCGGCGGCGGCGGGGGGTGGTGATCCCGGCAGCGGCGGGGGGGGGGTCCCGGTGCCTGTGGAGGGGAGGTCCGGGGGTCGTCCTGTTGGCTGGGGGTCCCGGCGGCGGGGGAAGGTGCCTCGGGGGGGTCCCGACGGTGGCGGGGAGGGCCCGGGGGGGGGGGTCCCCGTGCCTGGGCGGGGGTCCCGTTGGCTGGGGGGTCCCGGCGGCGGGTGAAGGTGCCCCGGGGGGGTCCCGGCGGCGGCGGGGGAGGCCCGGGGGGGGGGGTCCCGGTGGCGGCGGGGGGGGGTCCGGGGGGGTCAGCGGAGCGGAGCGGCCACCGCGCTGATCAATATTCGATTTAGGTGCTAATTCGCCGCCGCCGGAGCTGTCAGCGGGTGATGGATGGGGGGCGGCGGGGGGCGGCGGGGGGGGGCGCGGGGGCGGGGGGGCACGCGGGGGGGGCACGCGGAGGGGCGGGGGGGCAGGGGGCGGCGGTGGCGGGGGGGGCGCGGCGAACAATGGGCCGGGGTACGGACCCCCGACACTGCTCCCCCCCCATCTACGACCCCCTCCCCAATCTGTGACATCCCCCCCAATACTGATCCCCACCTCTCCCACTCCTGCCACCCCCCCACCCCCCCCATCCCCAAGGGGGGGGCCTGGGCAGGGGTCGGCACAGTTGTTAAGGGTCCCCCCCCCCCATAGCCAGAGCGAGGGACGCCCCCCAGGAGGGCAAGAGACCCCCCTGTGAGGGCAAGGGACCCCCAAACAAGCTAGGAACTCCCCCCAGGGTAAAGGGGCACCCCCCACACGAGGGCAAAGGACCCCCCACACGGGGGTAAGGGACCCCCAAACAAGCTGGGGACCCCCCCCAGGTTTAGCAATCCCCCAACCACGCTGGGGACCGCCCCCAGGCCAAAGAACCCCCCCTCCCAGGCTAAGGGACTCCAGCCAC